>NC_084527.1:27588197-27833197 GCF_024500275.1 Phycodurus eques
CAGTGATTTCTCCAGATTCTCTGAACCTTTTAATGATATTATGGACCGTAGATGATGAAATTCCTAAATTCCTTCCAATTGTACGTTGAGGAACATTGTCCTTAAACTATTCAACTATTTTCTCACGCACTTGTTCACAAAGCGGTGAACCTCACCCCATCTTTGCTTGTGAATGACTGAGCAATTCAGGGAAGCTCCTTTTAGACCCAATCATGGCACTCACCTGTTCCCAATTACCCTGCTCACCTGTGGGATGTTCCAAACAGGTGTTTGATGAGCATTCCTCAACTTTCTCAGTCTTTTTTGCTGCCTGTCCCAGCGTTTTTGGAACGTGTTGCAGTCATAAAATTCTAAGTTGATGATTATTTGCTAAAAACCATAAAGTTTATCAGTTTGAACATTAAATATCTTGTCTTTGTAGTGTATTCAATTAAATATAGGTTGAACATGATTTGCAAATCATTGTATTCTGTTTTTATTTATGTTTAACACAACGTCCCAACTTCATTGGAATTGGGGTTTTATATTGATAGTAGGCGGCACGGTGGCCGACTGGTTAGAGCGTCAGCCTCCCAGTTCTAAGGACCCATGTTCAATCCCCGACCCCGCCTGTGTGGAGTTTGCATGTTCTCCCCGTGCCTGCGTGGGTTTTCTCCGGGCACTCCGGTTTCCTCCCACATCCCAAAAACATGCATTAATTGGAGACTCTAAATTGCCCGTAGGCGTGACTGTGAGTGCGAATGGTTGTTTGTTTCTATGTGCCCTGCGATTTTCCTGGCAACCAGTTCAGCGTGTACCCCGCCTCCTGCCCGATGACAGCTGGGATAGGCTCCAGCACGCCCGCGACCCTAGTGAGGAGAATCGGCTCAGAAAATGGATGGATGGATGGATATTGATAGTATAAAATGTGCCTTTAAAAGGCAGTAAACCCTAAAATTTACAAATGACATTTCATGTATGGCACAAAGCCGCACAGAGGAAACTGTGATGGATATCTTTCCAGTCATTGTTTATGTTGTGACATTTACCGATATATCTTATTATGTTTATATGGTGGCGGCACGGTGGACGACTGGTTAGCACATCTGCCTCACAGTTCTGGGGACTGGGGTTCAAATTCGGCCCCGCCTGTGTGGAATTTGCATGTTCTCCCCGTGCCTGCGTGGGTTTTCTCCGGTTTCTTCCCACATCCCAAAAAAACATGCATGGTAGGTTAATTGAACACTCTAAATTGCCCCGGTGTGAATGTGAGTGCGGATGGTTGTTTTGTTTGTATGTGCCCTGTGATTGGCTGCCGACCAGTTCAGGATGTACCCCGCCTCTTGCCCGAAGATAGCTGGGATAGGCTCCAGCACTCCCACAACCCTTGTGAGGCTCAGAAAATGGATGGATGGATGTTTACATGGTAAATACTGCATGTAGGTGCTTTTGGTTGGTTGGAAACACAGTCAACTTCATTCTGCTATGCTTTTTGTATTGACTGAAATTTATCAGGGCCATTTAATTGTTTCATTATATACATTTAAATTAAAGGAATACATCCAGACTACTACTTACTACCATCTGAATTGAATTAAATATCTACATTTCTTGAAGCTTATTCATTTTAATGGTAACTGGGGAGTATGCTGTCTTCTGCCAACTGACTACACCCTATGCACATTGCACTACACATTGTAACAATACATTGGCAGTCGATGAAAAAACACAGGCGAGAACATTTGGTGTCACTTCCTCCCACAATTAATCCTTGCATCTCATAACTATTATCTCAAATATGTTCAATAACAAATTTCAGCACATGCGTCAAGACTGTACGACAATCGATGTGGAAAATATGTTAAGATTAGAATACATTATATCAGCACTGGGGTTGCTTTGATAAATGTTTTCATTTAGCCATTCTGGACAGCTGAGTCAGCAACAAAAGTCAAACAGTCAATATTTTAAAGAATGGAAACTCTCAAACTATGGAATGTGCTGATCATCAGAATGAGTGCATTCTAATTGATGACCTTGGCTGCAATGGCGCATTTATTGGAACTTAATACTATCCACTGACAGGACCCAAGAAAACTGTAAAATCCTAGCTTTCATCCATCCATCCATTTTCTACCGCTTATCCGGGTCGGGTCGCGGGGGCAGTAGCTTTATCAGGGACGCCCAGACTTCCCTCTCCCCAGCCACTTCATCCAGCTCTTCCGGAGGCATCCCGAGGCGTTCCCAGGCCAGCCGAAGGACGTAGTCTCTCCAGCGTGTCCTGGGTCGTCCCCGGGGTCTCCTCCCGGTGGGACGTGCCCGGAACACCTCACCAGGGAGGCGTCCGGGAGGCATCCGAATCAGATGCCCCAGCCACCTCATCTGGCTCCTCTCAATGCGGAGGAGCAGCGGCTCTACTCTGAGATCCTCCCGGATGACCGAGCTTCTCACCCTATCTCTAAGGGAGAGCCCGGACACCCTGCGGAGGAAACTCATTTCGGCCGCTTGTATCCGGGATCTCGTTCTTTCGGTCACGACCCACAGCTCATGACCATAAGTGAGGGTAGGAACGAAGATCGACCGGTAAATTGAGAGCTTCGCCTTTCAGCTTAGCTCCTTCTTTACCACAACGGACCGATACAAAGTCCGCATCACTGCAGACACTGCACCGATCCGTCTGTCGATCTCCCGTTCCATTCTTCCCTCACTCGTGAACAAGACCCCAAGATACTTGAACTCCTCCACTTGGGGCAGGATCTCATCCCCGACCTGGAGAGGGCATGCCACCCTTTTCCGACTGAGGACCATGGTCTCAGATTTGGAGGTGCTGATTCTCATCCCAGCCGCTTCACACTCGGCTGCGAACTGCTCCAGTGAGAGTTGGAGCTCACGGTTTGATGAAGCCAACAGAACCACATCATCAGCAAAAAGCAGAGATGCAATACTGAGGCCACCAAACCGGACCCCCCCTACGCCTTGGCTGCGCCTAGAAATTCTGTCCATAAAAGTTATGAACAGAATCGGCGACAAAGGGCAGCCTTGGCGGAGTCCAACCCGCACCGGGAACGAGTCCGACTTACTGCCGGATATGCGGACCAAACTCTGACTCCGGTCGTACAGTGACTGAACAGCCCGTATCAGGGGGTTCGGTACCCCATACTCCTGAAGCACCCTCCACAGGACTCCCCGAGGGACATGGTCGAACGCCTTCTCCAAGTCCACAAAACACATGTAGACTGGTTGGGCGAACTCCCATGCACCCTCGAGGACCCTGCCAAGGGTGTAGAGCTGGTCCACTGTTCCACGGCCAGGACGAAAACCACACTGCTCCTCCTGAATCTGAGATTCGACTTCCCGACGGACCCTCCTCTCCAGCACCCCTGAATAGACCTTACCAGGGAGGCTGAGCAGTGTGATCCCCCTGTAGTTGGAACACACCCTCCGGTCCCCCTTCTTAAAAAGGGGGACCACCACCCCAGTCTGCCAATCCAGAGGCACTGTCCCCGATGTCCACGCGATGTTGCAGAGGCCTGTCAACCAGGACAGCCCCACAACATCCAGAGCCTTTAGGAACTCCGGGCGAATCTCATCCACCCCCGGGGCCCTGCCACCGATGAGCTTTTTAACTACCTCGGTGACCTCAAACCCAGAGATAGGAGAGCCCGCCTCAGAGAACCCACACTCTGCTTCCTCATGGGAAGGCGTGTCGGTGGAATTGAGGAGGTCTTCGAAGTATTCTCCCCACCGACTCACAACGTCCCGAGTTGAGGTCAGCAGCGCCCCATCCCCACTATACACAGTGTTGGTTGTGCACTGCCTTACTCTCCTGTGGACCAGAATTTCCTTGAATTTCCCGGAACATGAGCAAAGTTCTGTCGGAGGTGGGAGTTGAAACTCCTTCTGACAGGGGATTCTGCCAGACGTTCCCAGCAGACCCTCACAATACGTTTGGGCCTGCCACGTCGGACCGGCATCTTCCCCCACCATCGGAGCCAACTCACCACCAGGTGGTGATCAGTTGACAGCTCCGCCCCTCTTTTCACCCGAGTGTCCAAGACATGTGGCCGCAAGTCCGATGACACGACCACAAAGTCGATCATCGAACTGCGACCTAGGGTGTCCTGGTGCCAAGTCCACGTGTGGACACCCTTATGCTTGAACATGGTGTTCGTTATGGACAATCCATGACGAGCACAGAAGTCCAATAACAGAACACCGCTCGGGTTCTGATCGGGGGGGCCGTTCCTCCCAATCACGCCCGTCCAGGTCTCACTGTCATTGCCCACGTGAGCATTGAAGTCCCCCCAACAGAACAATGGAATCCCCAGCGGGAGCGCTCTCCAGCACCCCCTCCAAGGACTCCAAAAAGGGTGGGTACTCTGAACTGTTGTTTGGTGCATAGGCACAAACAACAGTCAGGACCCGTCCCCCCACCCAGGGAGGCTACCCTCTCGTCCACCGGGGTGAACCCCAACGTACAGGCGCCGAGCCGGGGGGCAATAAGTATACCCACGCCTGCTCGGCGCCTCTCACCGTTGGCAACTCCAGAGTGGAAGAGAGTCCAACCCCTCTCGAGAGGACTGGTACCAGAGCCCAAGCTGTGTGTGGAGGCGAGTCCGACTATATCTAGTCGGAACTTCTCGACCTCACACACCAGCTCGGGCTCCTTCCCTGCCAGAGAGGTGACATTCCACGTCCCTAGAGCCAGCTTCTGTAGCCGGGGATCGGATCACCAAGGTCCCCGCCTTCGGCCACCGCCCAGCTCACACTGCACCCGACCCCTATGGCCCCTCCCACAGGTGGTGAGCCCATGGGAAGGGGGACCCACGTTACCCTTTTGGGCTCCCATGGGTGCAGGCCCGGCCAACAGGCGCTCGCCTTCAAGCCCCACCACCAGGCCTGGCTCCAGTGGGGGGGCCCCGGTGACCCGCGTCCGGGCAAGGGAAAACGAAGTCCATTGTTTGTCGTCATCATTAGGGGTCTTTGAGCCGTGCTTTGTCTGGTCCCTCACCTAGGACCTGTTTGTCATGGGTGACCCTGCCAGGGGCATAAAGCCCCAGACAACTTAGCTCCTAGGATCACTGGGACACACAAACCCCTCCACCACGACAAGGTGACTGCTCAAGGAGGGGTAAAATCCTAGCTTTATTTATCATAAATCCACAGAAACAAAGGTAAATATTACCCAAAGGAATTATAAGCCAAGACTTACTTGTGCTCCACTTAGCTTCTACTTTACAACAAACTTCCGCTGAAATGCTTCAAAGTGAAGTGAAACAGGTATCTTTTAACGAATGTCATGTGTTTATGTGTGATACTATTATGTGTGAGTGTGCGTGCGCGTGTCTTTATGAATTACCCAGAAAGGTAAATTCATCCTAAATCTGAACATAGAACACAGAGGTTGAGCGAAAGATATCGACATAATGGGTCCACAAAGACAAATTATAGCAGATTACATTTCCTTTTTTTAAAATGCTCAACTGAGTCTAAGAGGCAAGCTAAAAGAATCACATAGAACTTCTTGCAGTCTGTGTAAAACACGTGTGAAATTCATGGCCTGAGGGCCAAATGTGGCTTGTCGTGTTATTTTATTTGGCCCGCGGGGGCTTGAAAGGTCTTAAATCAATTGAGCAGTTTACACGTGTATTCATCAACTACATTTCCCATAATATATCGTTGCCTTACAAATTACCGCCAATTGACGGGATCTTACCATTAGGTGGTAGTGTACCCAGATCAGTGTAAAGCAGCGGTTTTATAAGTGACTTGAGAAACGTTTAGAAATTATCCCAAAATGTCAAGGAAGCGAAAAATATATTCAGATAGAGGGCTTTTTCAACAAAGATTGGAAACCGTTTATATATTTTTCTGCTCCTGTGTTCACGGATTTCTGTATTCATGGAGACACATTTTTGCAGTATTCACTATTCACACATTTCTCATTAGCAGGTGATGTTCGCTTTGCACTTTATACCAGGCCAATTTGTATTTCTAAAATGCTAACTCTGTCACCAATGTTCTGAGGGGTACAAAATTGTCAAGCGTAACAAAAAAACTTTGAAAAAAGTTAATGTCATAACTTGGGTTTGGAGATATTCTACTTTATTTACTTAAATAGTTTGATGGTTGATTGATGAGCAACGCAGATTTCTTCGGATTCATGTTACAATACCAGAGCAATAAGTAAGAATAAATGCAGTTATTTACCAATATGTTGAGGAGTATAGTTACATTTATTTTACATTACATTTAGTTACATTTACTGTCTTCTAACTGGCCCTTCCAGTTAGAAGACTCTGTCATCGATAATGCCAATTTGGCCCTTGGTGAAAATTAGTTTGACACCCCTGGTGTAAAACTCACAGGACACATACAAACAAACAACGATTCACACTTACATTCACACCTCCAGACAATTTAGTCGTCAATCAACATTGCATGCATGTTTTTAGAATGTGGGACGAATGGAGTACCCGTGCAGGCACAGGGAGAATATGCAGACTCCACACAGGAAGGTTGGATTTTAACCCAGAACCTCAGAACTGTGCAGCAGATGTGCTAACCATTCGTTCACCCTGCCATGCAAATCCTCCAGATATAGATAGAACATTGTGAATCATGAAATAATCTTGGGGTGTGAGTAACCTTTACTTTATTTTGAAGTCGTGTTTGTTTTTCCCTTGATGTGATTAGTTTGATCGGACGTGAACACCGTAATCAAACGTGTGGACCAATTCAACTGCACTGCAAAAACTCAAAATCTTACCAAGAATATTTGGCTTATTTCTAGTCAAAAGTCTAAAAAATTATCTGATTACTTTTAAAATAAAAAAAGTCACCTAAAAAAGTAACTATTTTAAATTTTCACTTGTTTCAAGCTAATTCTTACTTGATATAAGTAGAAAAAAAGAATTACCAGTGGAGTTAATTTTTTTCTTACACTAATGGGATTTAAAAAAATTATTATCTTTTAAAACTTATTTCCAGGAAAAGTTTGCTTGAAACAAGTAAAAAAATGTCTCAAACCAAGTTACATTATATGTGATTAGTTTTGACTTGAAAATAAAACAAATATTCCTGGTAAGATTTTGAGGTTTTGCCGTGTGGTTGAAGACTAGTACTAGTCCAAACAAGCTGCTTTGTTTAGTTGTGGTGACACCTTGACCCAATCTAACTGGTAAATTGTTACATAACAACAGGAAACATGTAAACAGATGAAACCATTGACTAAATAATGAATCTTTACTAAATACTGTATGTATCCAGTTAGCATGTCATCATGAGAATGCTCAATATTTGCTACCTTGTTTTGTGCAGCCATATGACAGAAAGCATATCTTCTTTTGATGTCTTAAAGGGCAATCCTCTATTTGCTGTTATACTCTATCCTGGCAGATTTTGTTTCACTCACTTTTCCAACATTCTTTCCGTTCGCTTTCTGCTGACCAATATGAAAAAAAAGCAATATCATGTGGTTTGATGTTTTGCTTTTTGCTGGATTTTGTCATGTGCAAAACGAAAAAAGAAATAAAGTTTACAAATACATCAACAAATAATGTTCTTTAACATTGATATTTAAGGTTGACATACATACTGTACATACATGCACAGGCAGACAGGCAGACTGACAGACAGGCAGGAAGACATAAAAACATCTATAATATGAATTATTTTCCAGTTTTAGCAAAAAGATTTTTAGCTCTATATCGATCTGTTTGACTTTAGGGTGCCCCAAAAAGGACACACATGCTACAGTCACGTTTGCTGCCTGTTATAGTAACAAAATCAGCAGGAATCTGATTATGATGTTGGACAAATGCTGAACCCAGATTAAGAAGCACACTCGTTCCCCATCCCCCTTGACTCCATTGGATTGGTGCATCACAGCCTGACCCTACGTCCCGCTGTCTCATAGAAGAACAAGCATCCAGAATGCATGATGCCTATTGTGATGGCTGAAAGTGAAGGGATTTGCTGTTTCTGGATTGGTGTCAGCAACTATCCCTCATTTAATGCTTGCTCCAGCCCCTTCAACCCATCACATGCTTAAGTGTGATGGATACGTTGGATTAACTCTTGTGTAGAGAATGACAATCTCTGCTGTTCTCTCCTTATATACACGTCAAGCCATATAGCAAAGTTATTCTCGTCCCACAATAACATTGACAGTTAGGATGTTGATTTAAGGCCACCTAAACCATCTTCAGAGGGGGCGCTAGAATATAGTTCAACTCTATGCATCTCGCAAGCCCTAGATTTGGACCACCTGTGGACATTGGCTTAACTACAGCAATGTATTAAGCCAAATAAAATCGTGCTGTGTGGCTTCTCGTATAATTCCACAACACATACTGTACATTCAGACAGTGGTCAACTGCAAAGACCATGCCACATCACAGTTCAATATATATATATATAATATATATATATATTATTTATTTTTTTAAATGCACCTAAGATAAACAAGTTTGAATACAAATTTACTTATTGGCCAAGGGTTTTGGTCCATGGTCCTTACCATTGACTAATCTCTGTCAATTGATTTATTGACAAAGAATCATTATTTCTGTGTGACAACAAACTGGAATGGAAGCAAAAGAACACAAAACCCACTGTGTTTCTTGTTCATGAATAATGTCAGCTGGTAGAAATTTATCTTCTTTTAAAAATGCATTTACTGTATTTGGGTGAAAATACAGTCATCACTCTTACAGTTACTGCACAAGATTAGAGTTTGCTGATCTAAACTATACAATGGCAGCCCAAATTTAACCATAATGCTTGTTGGTCATCATTACAGTATTGAGGGGAAATCCAGGCTGTGCACAACACGGTTAATTCTCCAGAGAGCCTGAAAATTTTAACTACTGTGGATTCCTACCATAATGGGACAGAAGATTGAAACGTTTGGAGAACCTGTTGATTACTGGCATGTTCTGTGTGTGGTTTATGCATCGCAACAGCACTGGGAAAAAGTACTGTAATTACCTTTTTCTAACCATATGTAGATGAATGCTGCCATGTATCATCACACATGCAGTATAAAGCCTTATTCCACTGATAATGTCTAGTTCAGCCACCTAGGAATAGTATTACAGAAATCACTTTGTATTTCCACAGCACACCAGGTGGTCTAACTTAATATGCCTCTCACTCTTTTTTTTTAAACTTCTTTTTGCATCATTATCACTATTTTCCATGACTTTCATGTGAAAACCCCCATGGAAGGTGGTTTAGGAGAATGTGAACATTAGCCACAATATATTAACATAACTAGTAAAAGCTTTTTGCTGTGGTGACATTACCAAAAATACTGTAGAGTACAGAATGTGACAAGCATGTTGGGAGTGTTGGGCTTGATGTAACTCTAGCAGATTGTGACATAATTGTATTTTTCAATGGAGACAGTCAATGAACAGTTGCCCTGTCTATGGACTAAACAAGCACAAAAACACAGTTGTGACTGTGTAACTTTACTAAAACTACATTGAATATCAAGCCACTTTGGCTGTGTTCACACTGCAGGTCAATTCCAATTATTTTGCCCAATGTGACATGTATCGGATTTTTTCATGTCAATCTGAACAGTGTAATTCAGATTTTTTCATATTGGACAAAGGCCTCTTTCATGTGTGGATATAAACTGGATATGTAACCGGCGTGTGTGCAGTATCGATGCTCACGGGGCGCGCATCCGACCTATACATCATTAAAACATACATCAAATTGTTTGACAAAACACAAATGGCGGACGAAGGAGCAGAAAACAGTCAGTGGTGAAAAGAAGACGCTTTACAACTGATGGATATAAGAAAACGTCGGCTCCGGTTGCACAAAATCCTTGAAATCGCCACAAATGTGTCATGACGAGACCTACGCGAGGGGCCATGTTTATTTCCGTCAACACGGTGACTCGTGTTTGCAAATACGTGACATAGCCAGAAGCTGTCAAAATCGTTATTGTCACTAACTTCAAAACAACATACAGTGGAACCCCGGGTTACAAGCTTAATTCATTACGTGCCCCCGTTTTTAACCCCAAACGTTCGTAAACTGAGGTAATGTTTCCCATTGAAACGCTCTTTTTATCGATGTATAGTTAAGAATAAATACAGGGTAATATAGAAATAAATGAAAACACATTATGAAGAAATAACAAAGAAACATGAAAAGCTGTTTATTGCTCATTAACTTTAACTAAGGCGTGGCAAGGGGAGGAGGACAATGGCTCCTCCATTAAAGAAGAGTCTTCTTCCATAATACAACCCCAATTCCAATGAAGTTGGGACGTTGTGTTAAACATAAATAAAAACAGAATACAATGATTTGCAAATCATGTTCGACCTATATTTAATTGAGTACACTACAAAGACAAGATATTTAATGTTCAAACTGATAAACATAATTGTTTTTAGCAAATAATCATTAACTTAGAATTTTAAGGCTGCAACACGTTCCAAAAAAGCTGGGACAGGGTCATGTTTACCACTGTGTTACATCACCTTTTCTTTTAACAACATTCAATAAACATTTGGGAACTGAGGACACTAATTGTTGAAGCTTTGTAGGTGGAATTCTTTCCCATTTTTGCTTGATGTACAGCTTCAGCTGTTCAACAGTCCGGGGTCTCCGTTGTCATATTTTACGCTTCATAATGAGCCACACATTTTTAATGGGAGACAGGTCTGGAGTGCAGGCAGGAGAGTCTAGTACCCGCACTCTTTTATTATGAAGTCACGGTGTTGTAGCACATGCAGAATGTGGTTTGGCACTGTCTTGCTGAAATAAGCAGGGGCGTCCATGAAAAAGACGTTGCTTGTATGGCAGCTTATGTTTCTCCAAAACCTGTATGTACCTTTCAGCATTAATGGTGCCTTCACAGATGTGTAAGTTACAAGTTATTGTATTCTGTTTTTATTTAAGATAAACACAACGTCCCAACTTCATTGGAATTGGGGTTATAATTCTGATTTTGGTGTGTTTTCTCGTCTGTTTCTTTTGTAATTCATTGGTTGATTTTGGCACAAAAAAATGATCCTAGGAATTTTCTGTACAAAAAAAAAATACAGAAAGTGGGATGTCACATTTTAATTTGAAAGATTAGATGCTGTTGGCAATATTGCTGCACAACATAGATCCTTCCAACTTGCCCATCCCAAGACCATTGGCAAATTGAAAATAGTAATTAAAGAGGTCATTTTTCGCTGAAAATTTGGGGTGTAACCTGAATTGTTCGTAAAACGGGCTGTTTGTAATCTGGGCTTCCACTGTACTATTAAAGGAGCCAGCACTCACATGCGCACAGTGTCAGTTCAAACATTTGTGGCCTTTGTAATCATCAAAATTGCCCACACCCAGTCTCCAACTACATCTACATTAAGTGCATGCCACATGTCAAGAGTAAGAAGGCATTTTTCCTGTTTTCTGTACTTACCTGTATGTGGATGGGACCTGCTTGTGTCTCAAGCAGGTCTAAGCAGGTCTAACTCAACAGAAAAAATTCTGTTGAGTTAGATTTTTATGCTGATTAAAACTAAAATTGGCATGGTGATACAAAATTGCAGTCAGTTTTTTTTCTAGCACGTCAAGTGTTTTCTCCACAGCTTACCCTCCAGATAAGCAAAATTCCACTGATTAGCTGGAGTAAGACTTGCCAGCTGCTTACGATTGGACTCATTTACAGGTACGTGGCAACTTGTTTGTACAGTCACAATTGAGACGGTGCGGTGAAAGGTGTGTGCAGCTCCCAATAGGTCAGTACTATCAATATCTGCAAACAGAAAGCTTGCATAATTGGAATTAAGTGGATTTGTGCTGGCTCTCTTAACCTTGTAACCGTGGGCATACCGTTCTAAATTGTGTTCCCCAGTGTTAGTTGATCCATAGGTCAAGTATGGTGTGTTCATGCAGCAGTCGTAGTAATTAAGTCTCACCTTTCTATGAAATTTGACAGCAGGAAGTGAGGCAGAAGGGTGGATTTAGGGAGACGTCAGTAACATATGAGTGGCACGTTAGGCTAAACAAGAGGGTGAAAGGCTTACTGCAGCAACAAATACATCTGAAAGACCCAGCATCAGCGTTTGCTATCTTGGTGTTAAATTTTACCCACAAAAACAGAGTCGCTACAGTATGTGAGACTGCTGCTTGGAATTTACAATGCACAATCCATCATTTACAATATTCTGTTTTTAAATGACATGAACTGGAGATGTAGTACTTCTCTTCCCATGCGCTATAATTGTACCACTCTGGAGAGTTGGCATTTAAAGGAGAAAAGATGCTTTATCTTGAAAAAAGGATCTGCTAGAACAAATGGTCTCACTGCACCACGACGTTCATTGCGCCTTGGGGGAGAGTGGCGAGTGGTGATTTTGTGGAGAAGAACCAGATTCATATCATTGAGTCTTTTAGTGAACTATGCGCAGTGACATCAACAAAATGGAACAATGGAAGTGTGGCTCACTTTTTCTTAATTCAATCGAGTTTCACACTTTTCAATGCAACAGAGAGCTCATCAGCGTTGGTAGCACGAGGGGTGTTCATTATTCCAAAAATAGAGTTCTCCCATAGGACGATAGCAAAAAGGGTTATACAATACATAACTATTTGTCAGTATATATACTGACAAATAGCAAGAAGGCAAACTTGCTCAGGCCTTTCGAACATAATACCTAATTACTTTGATGACTGCAAATGATTTGAAAAAAGAAAAATCATCAATGTCACTTTCAGTGGGATTCTAGCATGCATGCTCAATCCGGGCTGCTTATGTTCATTTTAAAACAAAGTCTCATACTCAAAAAGGCACAAAATGGTGACGAGACATACAGTAAGCTTATAAGAGATAGTGTGAGGGGCAATATTTCCATATTTACTCAATCTGCCTTGTATTGAAAGACAACCTCTTTATACTGAAAAAACAACATTTTAAAGCCTTGTTTTCACAAAGAAGCACCAGTGTTATTTGGTTCAGTCTGGTACAGTACGATTTTTTGTTTTGTTTTAGTTTGAAAAAAATAACATCTACATATATACGGTAAAAAAATACGGTAAAATAAAAATAAAAACAAAACACTTGTGAATGACAAGAGGAGGACAATCACAACAGATTTCTAAAAAAAATCTAGTATAATGTACTCTGTCTGTAATGATGGATTTGAATTTTTAGGCTGTCTTTTGTTATGAGGTATACAAAGTAATCCCAAAATAACCAAATAAGTAGTGGTCTTACTTATATGTGTCTCCATTGCCACTGATGAGGACCCCAAAGGTCTGCACAGTTTTTTCCTCTCTGACTGACATTTGCATTATGTGTGGGTGTGAAGAGACGTAAAGATGCAGCTATGTGAAAAAGGAATGTGACTATCTACTATTGTATTAGATACGACTTGGCCTTGTTTAGACCACTTCAGCCTTGACGAACACGGTCAAGAACGCTAGCCTTGGGTAAAAAAAAAAAAAAGTGCCATTTTTTTCAAAACAATCTGTACAAAAAGTTGAATTTATACAGTAGACTTCAGTTGCCAGAAATATCCATCCATCCATTTCTTTACCGCTTATCCTCACTAGGGTCGCGAGCTGCTGGAGCTTATCCCAGCTATCTTCGGGCGAGATGTGGGTACACCCCGAACTGGTCGTCAGCCAATCGAAGTGCAGAGAGAAATAAACACAACCATTTGCACTCACATTCACACCTACGGGCAATTTAGAGTCTTCAATCAACCTACCATGCATGTTTTTGGGATGTGGGAGGAAACCGGAGTGCCCGGAGAAAACCCACCCAGGCATAGGGAGAACATGCAAATTCCACCCAGGCGGGGCCGGGATTTGAAACCCGGTCCCCAGAACTGTGAGGCAGATGTACTAACCAGTCGTCCAGCCTGCTGGCTGGCAGGAGTATGTTTCCAGAAATTTGATGGACGTATAGATGGCTAAATAAAGCCCATTTCCTCGCATAATATAGATAGAATCCAACTCCTATGTAACATTACTGTTGTCACATACGATTGTTATACTGTTGTTGTTCTGTTGTTGTTTTTGCTAATTTTCCTCTCCTCAGTACCCTGTCAAACCTCATTCTTTCCAATGAATAACCATTACAATATTAATAACCAGGAAGAATATCAAAATCCCTCATTGCACAGGAAAATTGTTCAAGCATAAAAAGACAGATGCAGCCAACTGCATGACCAAGTAGCCGAAGAGAACAGGTTAAAAAAACAACAACGTGTAAGTGTAAATTACCATTTGCTTTCATTATAACAAGATATGTGTTCGTGTTCTGCTGTAACCCAAAGGCAACCATAAGTAATCATTTAACTCTTTTAAATATTCTGGAAAAAAAAAAACAGGAACTGTAATTACATGTCCCCAATCTGGCCTGTTTATCTGGCATTCCATATCCATAAGACATCCATCCATCCATCCATTTTCTGTACCGCTTATCTTCACTAGGGCCGTGGGCGTGCTGGAACCTATCCCAGTTATCTTAGGCGAAAGGCGGTGTACACCCTGAACTGGTCGCCAACCAATCACAAGGCACATATAAACAAACAACCATTCACACTCACATTCACACCTACGGGCAATTTAGAGTCTTCAATTAACCTACCATTCATGTTTTTGGGATGTGGGAGGAAACCGGAGTGCCCGGAGAAAACCCACGCAGGCACGGGGAGAACATGCAAACTCCACACAGGGGGGGCCAGGATTTGAACCCCGGTCCTTTGAACTGTGAAGCATATGTGCTAACCACCGTACCGCCATCCATAAGACATGCGTACACAAAAATAAAATAAAATAAACAAATATTTTCAACTGCCAGGTTGAACCTCAGTATTGACTTCATGTATAAAATCAGCTCAGGACACATGAAATCTGCCATATCTCCTGCAAACCTGTGCAGCGAATAAGGGGTGAGCTCAGTCATTCTGCACACTTGACAAGCTGATACTGGCAGAGACGAGAGTGAGCACCAGACAAAAAAACAAAACAAACAAACAAAAACACACAGATTTATACGGATAAACCTTTATAGTTACAGCACAAATCAGCGCACGTTCAAAGTGTTTCTTGGTTAGCTGGTATACACAAATATTTTTAATCTGCTACAGACCCCACACATAAAGATAAAGCAAAAACAGGCATTTAACACAGTGATTTACAAACTTATATTACATATTTTACAATTGGAAAATCTCACGGCACACCAACAAACAAAAATGTCACAAAAAGTAGATACAGAGTAATTACTGTATGTACCTCCTGCCATCTAATAAAAGAGCATTTATTTGTTCTGTCTGTCAGTATGCTTCACTGTTATAAATAGAGGAACAACGATACATTATTTCTTGTAAAAGAATAATCTTTTGAGCAGTTGAGTAAAATTTTATAATTTTCCACGGCACACTGGTTGGGAATCACTGATTTAACAGTTTTGGTCGTATTGTGTGGTGTGCTCCGATAATTTCAACACCAAACACCACACACATAAAGATTCTGTTCCACCGCCGATCTAGGAACAAGTCCTTCAAGGCAGAAATCTCACGTGATCACACGTGATCTAACGTGAAACCCGAGAAGAAGAAAAATGTCCACTTTTATACCAAAAAACAACATTAGGTAACACGTGTTATTTATTAATTTATTAAATTTTTTAAATGGTCGTTTCCTTGTCCCTGAGTAAGGGCGCTTCTTGATTGGCTACATGCTGTTCCATGTCATAATTCATAGCATCATGACTCACGGAGTAGTCGGCTTTCCCCAAGATCTTCCTATGTCAATATTTAAGATTGTCAGCCCGACCTGTTGCAGACCCTATAATCGGGATAAATCCACTCTTAACACAACTCAGACCTAAGGATAATCTTGAAGGAATATTCTTATAAAGCACAGGTGTCAAATTGGTGGCCCGGGGGCCAGATCCGGCCCACCACATCATTTTATGTGGCCCGCGAAAGCAAATCAAAATTGTTCATTGTGTTCTGGTGTAATACCATTGAGATATTTGCAAGCATTTTTTTGTTACCAATCCACCTTTGAAAATAAATGTAATAGTTGAAAAACATGTTTTTATATATTTCAAAACTGGTTATTCATCAATGTGTTGTGTCTACTGTATGTAATTAGAATATCCATCCATCCATCCATCCATTTTCTGAGCCGCTTCTCCTCGTTAGGGTCGCGCGCGTGCTGGAGCCTATCCCAGCTGTCATGGGCAGGAGGCGGGGTACACCCTGAACTGGTTGCCAGCCAATCGCAGGGCACATAGAAACAAACAACCATTCGCACTCACAATCATGCCTACGGGCAATTTAGAGTCTCCAATTAATGCATGTTTTTGGGATGTGGGAGGAAACCGGAGTGCCCGGAGAAAACCCACGCAGGCACGGGGAGAACATGCAAACTCCACACAGGCGGGGCCGGGGATTGAACCCAATCAGCAAACACATACATACAGTACATAAAGCCACTTATAAACAAATGAACTATTATTACTAGTATACAATGCATCCCAAAAAAACCGATGGTATTTTAGTACTGCTCAAGATGTGACAACATGTTGATTTGATATTATTTGCAGTTCCCTTATTATTGTGAGGTTTGAACAAAAATACCCATCAATCCATTTTCTGGAACCGCTTATCCTGTTTACAACCACATAGAGGTGAAGCGCAGCCTAGCTCACTTCAGGCAAAAGGCACTCTGTATTCTGAACTGGTCACCTGTCAATCAATCGCAGGGCACAACAGACAGACAACCATTCCCACTCACACTGACACGATCACTCAGTCGGAGCTGAACCCACACTGTCTGCACAAAATTCAGGCATAATAACCACTACACCGTCCGTCACTGACTTGAAAAAATAATACAACCCCAATGCCAATGAAGTTGGGACGTTGTGTTAAACATAAATAAAAGCAGAATACAATGATTTGCAAATCATGTTCAACCTATATTTAATTGAATACACTAGAAAGTCAAGATATTGAATGTTCAAACTGATAAACTTCATTGATTTTAGCAAATAATCATTAACTTGGAATTTTATGGCTGCAACACGTTACAAAAAAGCTGGGACAGGTGGCAAAAAAGACTGAGAAAGTTAAGGAATCCTCATCAAACACCTGTTTGGAACATCCCACAGGTGAACATGCTAATTGGGAACCGGTGGGTGCCATGATTGGGTATAAAAGGATAATTGCTCAGTCATTCACAAGCAAAGATGGGGCGAGGTTCACCTCTTTGTGAACGAGTGCATGAGAAAATAGTCCAACAGTTTAAGGACAATGTTCCTCAACGTACAATTGCAAGAAATGTAGGGATTTCATCATCTATGGTCCATAATATCATCAAAAGGTTCAGAGAATCTGGAGAAATCACTGCATGTAAGCAGCAAGGCCGAAAAACCACATTGAATGCCCGTGACCTTCGATCCCTCTGGCGGCACTCCATCAAAAACCGACATCAATGTGTAAAGGATATCACCACATGGGCTCAGGAACACTTCAGAAAACCAATGTCAGTAAATACAGTTTGGCCCTAGATCCGTAAGTGCAACTTGAAACTCTCCTATGCAAAGCAAAAGCCATTTATCAATAACACCCAGAAACGCCGCCGGCTTCTCTGTGTCCAAGCTCATCTAAGATGGACTGATCCAAAGTGGAAAAGTGTTCTGTGGTCCGACAAGTCCACATTTCAAATTGTTTTTGGAAATTGTGGACGTCGTGTCCTCCGGGCCAAAGAGGAAAAAAAACCATCCGGACTGTTATGGACTCAAAGTTCAAAAGCTAGCATCTGTGATGGTATGGGGCTGTGTTAGTGCCAATGGCATGGGTAACTTACACATCTGTGAAGGCACCATTAATGCTGAAAGGTACATACAGGTTTTGAAGAAACATGCTGCCATCCAAGCAACATCTTTTTCATGGACGCCCCTGCTTATTTCAGCAAGACAATGCCAAACCACATTCTGCACATGTTACAACAGCGTGGCTTCGTAGTAAAAGAGTGCGGGTACGAGACTGCCCTGCCTGCAGTCCAGAACTGTCTCTCATTGAAAATGTGTGGCGCATTATGAAGCGTAAAATACGACAACGGAGACCCCGGACTGTTGAACAGCTGAAGCTGTACATCAAGCAAGAATGGGAAAGAATTCCACCTACAAAGCTTCAACCATTCGTGTCCTCAGTTTCCAAACATTTATTGAATGCAGTTAAAAGAAAAGGTGATGTAACACAGTGGTAAACATGACCCTGTCCCAGCTTTTTTGGAATGTGCTGCAGCCATAAAATTCTAAGTTAATGAGTATTTGCTAAAAACAATAAAGTTGTTCACTGTGAACATTAAATGTCTTTGTAGTGTATTCAATTAAATATAGGTCGAATATGATTTGCAAATCATTATATTCTGTTTTTATTTATGTTTAACACAATGTCCCAACTTCATTGGAATTGGGGTTGTAATAATAAATAAATAAAGACAATTGCTGCTACCACAGTGTAGACCTCCCTCTGCTGGCTAACATGCACTTGACTGGACTCCAAAAGGTTAATGTCAATGTATTATTATTAATCAGTTTATTTGAAAGGGGTCCCACATATTTGACTATTGATCTATTTCAGATCGAACAGCAACTATTTCAGTTTCTGTTTCGGGAAGTTTTGCTTGATGGTGAAGCCCCTACCTTTTGTCGGCTCAGCACGCTTGGGAAGATCCAATGTGTCGTAGTTTTTGTCATTCTCACCATTTTTTCTACCTGGATGGAAGAGAGAGCACATGGCACACAGTCACAAGACTGAGAACAAGAGCTTAAATGCGTTCAAAACACTTTGATCTTTCAAATCTGACACACTATTGGAAGAAAAAAACAATTGGGGCAATTAAACCAGTAGACAATAGCCCCATTTCCAACGCAGTAACTTTTTTTAGGAACTTTTTCGACTTACCTTGGTATTTTTTAAATAGACCTCTGAATTTCACAAAAACTGAGTGTCTGATTTAGTTCCTCCTCACCTCTGTGCTCTTTCTGGAAGGCCCTGGAACCTTCGAGGGGCGGGCTGTGCTGATGAATGGTGATTGGTTCAACACAGTTCAATTACACTGAACTTTGAGGTGCAGTGCAAATGCAAACCACATGGCCCACAGCAACATATTTCCTGGAATTCTTGCTACCAGGAACTATAAGTTCCTGGGCTTTTGTTAGAAAAGGGGCTAACCATCCATTTACATAACCATTAAATCATACAAGTGAGACTAATCAGACAATTATAACAATTGGATCTGACATACAGTCCTGCTAACCATTATGGGCACCCCTTCAGTTTTTTCATAACCTGTATAATAGCTTGACAAATAAATGGAAATGTACCGATCTTATATAATCAGGATATTTTAATTGGAGGTCCAAAGTAATTTAACAAAGAAACTTTTTTTTTCAACTGAGAAATTGTAATTTCAAAGAAAAACTGAAAACAGCAAATGCAGCAATATTGGCACCCTTCCATAATATTTGGTTGCAGACGATGACACCCTCCAAATTTTTAGTGTATGGTATTTTATCTTTCTTTACAATTTCTTGAAGCTCTTGAACATTTCCAGGGTTCTTTCCCCCTTTGGCAAATTTCAGCTTCCCCCAAAGATTTTCAATTGGCTTGAGTTCAGGACTCATTGCTGGCTATTTTAAAACTGTCCATTTTTCCCTTTGAACCATTCCTGTATACCGTCAAGGCCTCCAGTACCAGATGGAACAAAGCAGCCCCACAACATTATGGTTCCTCCACCATGTGTAACTGTTGGCAGGGTGTTCTTTTCCTTAAAGGCTTCATTATGCCGTTAGTGTAGTGTGGTTAGTGTGGATTGCCAAAAAGCTCTATTTTTTTTTCATCTCGTCCATAATGGTTATATAACCATTATGGGCAAAATGTAATATATATATTATATATTATATAAGAGGAAATATATATCATTTCCTCTTTTGTTCTGTATAGAAAAATTTTGCTTGCACGTGATTCAATTTCTTCAGGAGATATTCCCCATTTAGTACTTAAAGTTCATACATGTTTTAAAAATGTGCTAATCAAAAAACCCTGGTTGATATGGCTTCAGTCCATTATCTTACAGTATTTCTTTCATCCAGAACGTACATACATAATGTAAGCAGCGTCTAGAGCTGGAGCACAAGTGTGATTATTGTATTATATCAGTGTTTGACCATTTATCCTCAAATCTTAATGCTATACATGTTCAAATTCTGTAGCCCAATAATGACCTAATGTGAGAGCTTCGTAGTAAGAACTGGTGGGAAAGTGTGGTGCTCAATTCCATTTATTTAGAATGTTAGTGCAATATAAATTAGTTTAACAGGTGTACCTAAAGAAATCTGAGGAACTGAAAGAAATCTAGCTGCGGTTATCAGATTTTTCATAATCAGATAATGGCCGTGATGCAGCACTGGAAAGCATATTGAATTATGCCATTTACATGATCAACAGAATAATCATATTACTACAGTTATCAGATAATGATGACATTTTTAGTGTGCATGTAAAATGTCTTCACTGTAGATGTAAAACCCTGCACCCTGTGTGGGGCCCCCATTTGCCGCTATAATGCAACCCCAATTCCAATGAAGTTGGGACGTTGTGTTAAACATAAATAAAAACAGAATACGATGATTTGCAAATCATTTTCGACCTATATTTAATTGAATACACTACAAAGACAAGATATTTAATGTTCAAACTGGTAAACTTTCTTGTTTTTAGCAACTTAGTACTTTAACTTAGAATTTTATGGCTTCAACACGTTCCAAAAAAGCGAGGACAGGGTCATGTTTACAACTGTGTTGCTTCACCTTTTCTTTTAACAACATTCAATAAACGTTTGGGAACTGAGGACACTAATTGATGAAGCATTCTTGCTTGATGTACACCTTCAGCTGTTCTACAGTCCGGTGTCTCCGTTGTCGTATTTTATGCTTCATAATGCGCCACACATTTTCAATGGGAGACAGGTCTGGACTGCAGGCAGGCCAGTCTAGTACCCGCACTCTTTTACTACAAAGCCACGCTGTTGTAACACGTGCGGAATGTGGTTTTGCATTGTCTTGCTGAAATAAGAAGGGGCGTCCATGAAAAAGACGTTGCTTGGATGGCAGTTTATGTTTCTCCAAAACCTGTATGTGCCTTTCAGCATTAATGGTGCCTTCACAGATGTGTAAGTTACCCATGGCATTGGCACTAACTCAGCCCCATACCATCACAGATGCTGGCTTTTGAAATATGCGTCCATAACAGTCCGGATGGTTCTTTTCCTCTTTGGCCCGGAGGACACAAATCAATTTGAAATGTGGACTCGTTGGACCACAGAACACTTTTCCACTTTGCATCAGTCCATCTCAGCTCGGGCCTAGAGAAGCCGGCGGCGTTTTCTGGGTGTTGTTGATAAATGGCTTTTGCTTTGCATAGTAGAGTAAGTTGCACTTACAGATGTAGCGCCGAACTGTATTTGCTGAAATTGGTTTTCTGAAGTGTTCCTGAGCCCATGTGGTGATATCCTTTACACTTTGACGTCGGTTTTTGATGCAATGCCGCCTGAGGGATCGAAGGTCACGGGCATTCAATGTTGGTTTTCAGCCTTTCCACTTACATACAGTGATTTGTCCAGATTCTCTGAACCTTTTGATGATATTATGGACCGTAGATGATGAAATCCCTAAATTCCTTGCAATTGTACATTGAGGAATATTGTCCTTAAACTATTAGACTATTTTCTCACGCACTTGTTCACAAAGAGGTGAACCTCGCCCCAGCTTTGCTTGTCAATGACTGAGCAATTCAGGGAAGCTCCTTTTATAACCAATCATGGCACCCACCTGTTCCCAATTAGCCTGTTCACCTGTGGGATGTTCCAAACAGGTGTTTGATGAGCATTCGTCAACTTTCTCAGTCTTTTTTGCTGCCTGTCCCAGCGTTTTTGGAACGTGTTGCAGCCATAAAATTCTAAGTTGATGATTATTTGCTAAAAACAATAAAGTTTATCAGTTTGAACATTAAATAGCCTGTCTTTGTAGTGTATTCAATTAAATATAGGTTGAACATGATTTGCAAATCATTGTATTCTGTTTTTATTTATGTTTAACACAACGTCCCAACTTCATTGCAATTGGGGTTGTAGTTTCCACTTTACTGGACAAGATGTATAAGATGATGGGAGTGGGTCTGTAGTAAACTGTTTATTTATCCAGGGAGGCCATATGTCACTGGTGTTGGACAGTGGGGCCCGGCTCACTACTTCTGTTCTGGTGCATCCCAAAAATGTTTGATGGAGCTGAGGTCTGTGCTCTCAAGTTCTTCCACATGCATTTATGGACCTCTACTTTTGGAAGTCTTGTCTAGTATACTATTACATTTCTTTTAAAAACAAAAAACATGTCTTTTGTATATTGTTATTTTTCTTAATCAGAACCGTATTGTTGTCGAACATCTAATATTCCGTTTGATTTCTGCTGGCGTATTAGACAATTGAAAGGTTATGTTAGCTAACACGCACAAAATGTATTTCTATGAGACACAATCAAATGGGCAAAATATGATATGATGTGTTTTTCCAAATGAAAAGGTTTCATGCTATTTTATTTCATTGGCTGTTAACTATTATGTTGATATGTTGATTGTTATACACATACAAACAACAATAAGAGCAATTCCTGAGAGGGAAACGCCTTCCCTAACTGTAAGGATGAGAGGAAATGGACAGGGTGTGGTGATTACAGCTGGCAACTAATGGTCATGTTGCATGTTCATAATAATGCCCAACAGACATGATAGAGATTTACACAACAAACCCCGGAACTAGACACCATTTCCAGGCACAAGAGTTGGAGAAGGAGGAAGCTACAGAACTCTACCTCAACACTGAACTACCACTTCTGCTCAGGAAATAAACTCTCAAACTCAAGCAGTCCAAAGCCAATCAGTTATTATTATCTTGCCAAGGGCCTCACCGTTGAGTGGAGAAGCTTTTAATTACTGTTAGCGGCATACCTCAATAGTCGCACAAAATTTCTGAGTTGCTGCCAAGCATTAAGCTGCCCAACCTGAGGTCAGTACTTTTGGTGTCTTTCTTTGTTACTTGTTGCAAAAGTGTCAAGAGTCACATTTAAAATAAGACTTCCATGGGCCCTAATACTGTTTATAGCAGAGACGCAGTGGAATTGTTGGCAAGTTTGAGACATTATTTATACCATGTGACGAGGCAGAGAATTACATGCAGTGGAGTCGACCGCTAACATTAGCTTCCAGCAATAGCTGCAGCTTTACTGTCTAACTTCCAAATAACTTAACAATTTCATAAGTTTACCTGTTTTTTTATAAATATCCTAATTCCTCAAAGGAGATTACATTAACACTTGGCTGTATTTATTTATGCATTTTTTTTTAAACACACCGCGAGACCAGATACAAGCAGGCATGCAAAGAGAGATGTCAGCCTGAGGGGTCACACAAAAAATAATGACTGCCCCCAGAACTAAGTTTGGTTTCTTGCTCAAGGGCACCTTGACGTTGGTCAGGAAACAGGACTAGCAACTCTCCGACAACTTGCCATGTGACCCTCCTTATGGATGAGCTACTATTTTCGTGTGCTTGACTTCATAATATAACACTGAATCACTGCAACTTTTCTCACTTTGTGGCTCATATTGTGTCGTTCTATTTATTTCGATTAGCCAAGGTGGCAATTATCATTAGCTTCTTTTATACAAAGCTATACATATATACAGAGATAACTTGTGGGAGGAATCACAGCATTGTTTAAACAACACGGAGGTTGGAGCAATCGTTCCAAAATGAGATGTGTGATGGGCACAAATAAATTTTGTCATGAGTCACGTCTTGGAAAAAAAAGTCTGATCGTTTTAGTGTGCCGTTGGTAAAGTTTATAAAACAGTGCACCCAATGTTGAACAGTGTAAATCAACTCAACATGAGATGTGTCCTGGCTGAACAAATAAAAGGTGATATGAGGTTGCCAGGCCATTGAATGATAGAAACACATTAAAATTCACATACTGTGGCTATCGTTGCCCCTTTAATACATGAATGGAATTATTTGCCACTGGAGTCTGAACGGTGTGGGGAAGTTGTATTGAGACTTAAAAGGTGGTTCCATTGTTGGAATAAGAGGCCCAGTGGTCGAATGGACAAATCATTAGCATTAAGTGGTGTCAATTGTGGGCTTAAGTCACACCTGGGTTGTTTGTTCCATACAGTGGAGGAAATAATTATTTATATATACTTTTTTTTTGTAGTTTATTACCAAGTTTGCACACATCTCGGGAGGAATTTTGCACCACTCCTCTTTGTTGATCCTCTCCAAATCCTTAAGGTTTCGATGCTGTGCCTTGCCAACTTGAAGCTTCAGCTCCCTCCACTGATTTTCTATGGGATTGAGGTCTGGAGACTTGGGTAGGCCACTCCATGACATTATTGTGCTTCGTCTATAGCCACACTTTCATTTCCTAGGCTGTGTGCTTTGGGTCATTGTCGTGCTGGAAGACTCATCCATCACCCATTTTAAGTTTTCTGGCTGAGAGAAGGAGGTTGTTACCCAGGATTTCACAGTACAAGGCTCCATCTCAATGCAGGTGAAGTTGACCTGTCCCCTTTGCAGAGAAACACCCCCAAAGCATAATGCTTCCACCTCCATGTCTGTCACTTTGCCTCACTGGCATAAATAGGTGAATAAAGATACATTATTTCTTGGAAATAATTTTTTATTTGAGCAATTAAGTAAAATTTGATATTTCCCACGGCACACCTGAAGAGCGGTCACGGCACACTAATGTGCTCCGGCACACAGGTTGGGAATCACTGCATTAATCGATATCAGAAGACATGAAGAAATGTTTGCACCAGATTTAGCAGAAAGATCATTTCCAGCTATAGTCCATCAATTCTTAGATTATATTCTCCGAATACAAATACAAAAATACAAATGAATGGCAAGTTTCTGTGAGAGATTACATTTTTGGCCATATCACACAGCTCTAATATTCCTTTGTCCACAACGTTTATGCATTTAATTTGGTCTCCAGGTCACACCAAGACATGTTGGTGTATCGATTTTAGGTTGCTTTAATTTGTATGTAGTTTTAGTGATTGAGTCATTGGATGAGGGAAGCTCTACAGCAGCGGTTGGCAACTAAGTTAGGCCTCTGACCAAACTTTTTCGCCACAATTCAATTGCGCGCCAAAATTCCGTTTTCATCGGGCAAACCCTGCTTTTCCTACTAAAAAAACATTTTTTTCTGTTATGAAAAACATGCGTAGTAGGTTGATTGTAGACTTTAAATTGCTGGTAAGTGTGAATGTGAGTGTGAATGGCTGTTTGTTTCTATGTGCCCTGCGATTGGCTGGCGACTAGTTCAGAGTGTACCCAGCTTCTCGCCCGAAGATAGTTGGGATAGGCTCCAGCACGCCCAGGACCCTAGTGAGCAGTACAGAAAATGGATGGATGGATGGATAAATTCTCATTCCTGGGATCTGTAATTTGTAGAAGATCCCTAACACAGACAGTAAGCCAGGGGTGCCGAAACTTTTTGGCTCAGGGGCCACATTGCCGTAAAAATATTGTCATGCGGGCCAGCATTAATTTTACATGCTACCGACGAGGGAAATGCTTTTTTGTATTTTTATTTGACTATGCTGTCTGCTGCTAGGTAGATCTTATAACTGCCTGACCTGGATAAATGAAGGTTAAAATAAAAATTAATGAAATGAAAAATAAAGTATTTTTATGAAATTTGACTCAAACTCAAACTTTATTCATCAGAATCAACAAACAACATGTTTGCATTCATGTGAAGGGTGATATTGAGATCTCGACTGCAGTAAATGGGGCAGGTCTGGCTCAAAAGCGGTGGTTTTAATGGTTTTAAAGCGGTGGTTTTAATGGTTTTAAAGCGGTGGTCACGCAGGTGGGAGTCACTTCGTCTTGTCCTCACGCGGTTCTTATTCATGTTCATGACTGAGAATGTCTTCTCACAAGTATGTCGAGCCAAACAAGCTCAACATTTTCTTAGTAAATGTACGAATCTCTTGGAACCTGTCTTTATCAAGCTGCTGGTAAAAGTTGACAAGAGGGAGTTGTTGGTACCGGGTGCGACACTCTGTGTCACACTGCAGCTCAATGAGCTCCAGCTGCAGGTGGGCTGGAACGTCACTGAGATCCACAGAAACGGTTTGGGACATAGAACTTTTTGGTGAATAATACAATGGGGTTTTATAGCTTTACCTCCTTCTTCGCTTTCTTTGTTACACACTCGGGTTGATAATCCACTGTGCTCGCCAACCATGGCAGGTGCGCCATCCGTAATAATCCCCGTGATTTTATTCCACTTTAATTTTATGTCATGTACGGCGGAACAAACAGAAGCAAATAAATCTTTCCCTCTTGTTTGGTCCTGAAGGCTCTGGAGGTCAAGTAGCTCTTCACGCATGTTCATTTCACTGTCCACTCCTCTCAAAAAAAACAGGAACTGAGCGCTGTCGGATGCATCCGTGCTTTCGTCACAGGCTCACGAAAAAAATTCAAACTCCACTCCTTTTGCGTCCAACTGTCTCTTAATATCAGAAGAAACGTCTTCGTGACACAGTGCTACGAGCCAGGAAAACATTGGTGAACTGTTGCTTTTTCTCAGGACAAATGTTCTCCACCATTTTCATCACACAGTCTGTCTTGAATAAATTCACCCTCAGTAAAAGGTTTGCAGTGCTTGGCAATCAGCGTTGCCACCTCATAGCTTGCCTTTGTTGCATTTTCATTCGACTGACTGGCTCTTGTGAAAAAGTGTTGCTGTGCCGCTAAACCAGCTTCCAGTTTCTTCAATTTTTCACTGCGTTCGTTCCCAGTTAGCTTGTCGTAATTCGCATGTTCCGTCTGGTCGTGCCTCTTTATATTGAACTCCTTGAACACAGCCACAGTCTCTTGGCAAATTAGGCAGACGCAGTTGTTTCGAAACTCAGTGAAAAAATATTCAGACTTCCATTTGTCCTGGAAACGTCGACCCTCGCTATCAACTTTCCTTTTCTTACTTCCAGTTGCCATTTTAGAAATGGGCAAAAAACAGATCATGAGCAAAACGGCCCCGCGAGAGTTCAGCCACAAGTTTACTGCCATCCTGTGGTGAAATATAAAATTGCGCGTGTATTTTGCACTGCCGGGCCACATATTATTGGTTTTATGACAGAGGCTTCGGGCCAGTGGAAATATGAACACGGGCCGGATTTGGCCCGGGGGCCGGACTTTGGGCATGTCTGCAGTAAGCCAAATATAGACTCAAGTGTCATTGTTGCTATTATTGCATTTACATTTGTAGTGACAACAGATCCAGACGCATTTTTTTATTATTTTTTTTAAACAGCGTTTCCGAAATTGTCCTCCACATACTACACGTCCTATAGAGGAAAATTTTGTATGTATGAGCATGCGAGAACTGAATGTTCGGCAAATATCAAACATTAGGCTAACATTCCTGACCACGCTGAGAGTAGCTCCAACTACCAGAGATTAAATTCCTTGTGTGTTTTTGACATACTTGGCAAATAAAGAGGATTCTGATTCTGTAGCAGCCCAGCTCATTATCGTGCCCTCACAAACATCACTGGCATCCCCAAATGTATACAAAACAGACCCAGGAAGATGAGTGTGGTCTTAAAAAAAAAAAAAAAAA
Organism: Phycodurus eques; assembly: GCF_024500275.1. Taxonomy (NCBI): domain Eukaryota; kingdom Metazoa; phylum Chordata; class Actinopteri; order Syngnathiformes; family Syngnathidae; genus Phycodurus; species Phycodurus eques. Next base: position 27,615,915 of record NC_084527.1, read on the forward strand.
AAAAAAAAAAAACACTTGTGAAGAATTGGAACAATGCATGTGAAATGGTCATAACCAATTTCAGGTTTTGCCAGTACACACAAAATCATTTCTAACTATATTCTAGGGAGTGAGAGTGGGGAGGATGGGTTGGACCAAGACAAAAAAGAGAAGAAGGTTGTATGGTGCACTCACCTTGATTAAACCATTCCTCTACAGTTAGCCAAGGAAGCAGCAGCCAAAAAAAGACAAAGCACAGAAAAGAGAGAAGGGGCATTGTGAAAAAGCCATGCTCACATGTCAAAGAGCTGTGTAAAAATGAGAACAGAAATCATTTTGTGAAAATAGTGATGCAATTGGCAATTAATGATCTCACGAAAGAGGGAAATAATTAAACAGAGGAAACAAATGAAATATTTTTAAGAGGGAAAAGAAAAAAAACATTTTTTGAGCGATAAACTCAAATGAAAGACTGAAAATTGGTGTTGATTAATTTCTACAATCAAACTGGAGACAGAGTGGAAAAAAACAGTTGCAATATTTATAAAAATGCTCCTTTGAACTCAAAAGAATAAAACTGAGATGTGATCGAAATTTTAGGCTACTCATTAACTAATCAAAGCTAGAGCTGCTCCGCCAGGACTGTTCCTAATGATAAATTTTAATTTTTACAGAATGTAACATTAAATTGAAGAGGAGGCAATACGCAGCCTACTTAAGGCAACAAATTACCAACAATTTTGCAGACAGTTTCACTTAACAGCATTGCTTTGTGCTTCTTTATGGCTCTGTTTAATGTTCCTTTTTGAAAGAACACCTTGAGGGGCTGCAGCAGCTACACACAACTCATTATTTACGGCAAAGTGTTCATGTGGATAATTGGTTTCTTTAGAAGTCTGTATACATATAAGGTCTGCATTTCTTACACACACAAATGGAGGGATTTCTCCAAAGAGTCGTTAGATACCAGGGGTCACCAGCGTGCAGTCACACTTCATTGGCCATCTGATTAATGGCAGCCATTATTGTTGCACAGCAGGGAGATAACGGGGTGTGCTGCTAAGAGCTCGGGAGAGCACAGATGGAGATGTTGCTTACAACACATCTGAACATGATATCTGACAAGGAGCTGTTCCTAACATAGCAGGCTGACCAAGACTTATTTTGAAATCGTTTTGCTTGAAATAATTACTGTGATAGAAACACAAAACATGTTTACATAGCTGATGACAATGTCTTACATTTAGATGGTAAAAAAGGATAAGTTAATAAACAAAAAAGACATCGCAAACAAGGGGAAACGAATTTCCAGTCTTTGATGAAAGTGCAAGGACAGCGAGAACAGAAGAATAGAAAGAATGCAATCCAGTTATTTAAAATATTTGGGGGGAAAAAATATAATTTTTGGTAGTTTCTGTTGTAACAATTCCTCTTACCAATATAAAGGTAGTACTTTTGGAAATTACATTGTTGTGATGAGCAGCACAACATACCGGTACGTGCCATCTACTGTATACAGTAATGCGCCAGATCTTCACTATGCCCATGCCACACGGCTATTTTTTTTAATTTGTGGTACCAGCGCCACCTGCATTAGAACCTGAACATATGGAAGAACGCTACGCTCGGAAATAAGTCCTGACTGGTGACGGAAGGTGGATCATAGAGTTACGGTTAAAGTGCGGAAAAGAGGGGACAACACTGTGCTAATTGCTGCCCGCATCGAGTAACATATTTTGATGGAGGCGTCTCAATCAGTGGAGGATGTTACTATACGAGAAATGTCATGTAAGGCAATCTCATCGCAGGAAGATATCAAACTGAGATTTTTCAACAACTCGCCTCTGAAAAGCAGTGTTTAAAAGAGCGGCCTGCCAATAGTTCTAACCTCAACGCAAGTACACACTTGTGGGATCAGCTTGACCTTGCTATTTGTGCTGACTTTCGAAAACTCCTGGTTGAGTAGAGGAATGCCATCCCACACAGACCAGCATGGTCACAGGAGGAAGTGCCAGGCTGTTGTGGCTGTGTATGGTTCTTCCACAAGCTAACGAGGCTTCTAACTGTTTGGTAAAATAATGTATTGTTCAGTTACCAATATGTCTTGTTTCTTCCTTATTACTGATCAGACTCGATTCATCTAATCTATCAAAGAACACCAACCAAGATTAATTTGTAACAGCATCATAAACTAGACTAGGTGGGCAAGACTTTTTGCACATTTTATATGGGTGCAAAATACAGAATGAGTTGGGCTGCTTATCCAACAAATGTGGTTCTTTTTAAACATAAAGGCTTTCCAACAGTACAAAATGTATTGGCAAGTATTGTTACTCTACCAAGCGATATTGTTAATCTACCAAACAAATTGTTCCTTCTCGTTCTAAATTGGGTTGTGATGTGATTCAAGAAGATGTGATTGAAAATATTATATACATACTGTATGTGTATATATATATATATATATATATATATATATATATATATATATGTATACACACACACACACTTAGCTGAGCTGACTAATTAGTGATGTCCAAAATCACTCTCTTCCTCACCTTTGGCCTTTTTGCCTCCAAAGCAGCCAGCGTCATCCTTCTTTCTGTGCGGCCCTGCTGAGCCAGGGGTCTGTGGTGCTGATGGGTCCTGAAACCTTTCGGCCCCCGGGACTTCTTTGTGGACGTGGTAGGAGAGGTTCCTCATAATACAGACACAGTTCTCCACAGACTAGGAGGGATGTAGCACATAAACAGTGTAACACTGTCAGTGTAAGTGCATCCGCGAAGATCAACCCACCTCAAAAAACAGTAATGAGTCGTAGTTAAGTGATGTCCAACCTTATTATCCATGTCTTTTTTCCCTACAGCTGATTGGAGGGCATGGAGCAGGGCGTCCACCAATCCATCACACTCCCTCAATCTGCGCCGAGCCTCTGCCCCATCTGAGCTTACGTTTCTGAAGAACACACACACAGTCTAATATTACACATGGGGCACATAACAGAATACAGCCATGTGCTAAGAATTTCCTGCACTCACTCTGCTGTGAATTTAAAATAACAATAATAAATATATAAAAAATAAATAATAAATATGTTTAAAAATGAAATCAATTAATAAATATGTTTAATAATACTTGTGAATCTGTGAACGTCTGTTTAATAATACTTGTGAATCCAACATGAAGTTGTTGTGAAAGGGGCACTGACTGACATCCACAAATGTTACCAAGTACCACAACTACTGAGAATGTGTATGTTGTATATTGACACTGAAAATAAATGATAATTCCTACCACAAAACATTACTTTAATCTCATAAACTCTATTCAGCATTTTAAGGTAAGATAAAAGCAATAGTGTATTTTTGTTTTATCCCAATAAACACATGTTTTCCTAAACAATAATCAAACCAAATGAAACTTGCAGCAGTAGCTCAACTGTAAGGACTTGTCCCACTGAGGACAAAAAAGTCAAACATGGCAGATGCTAGTCTGCTTTCTGGCTACTGTCGTGGTGCTTTTGAGCAAGGCACCATCCCCACCCCCTAGCTCAAGGGGTGCAACAGTGTTTGGGCACCTCTTCCACCCTGAATTGTAGCATGCCTGAATGCTGGTTCAATGTGTGGTGTCCAAAACAACAAAAACAGCAGTGTAAATTGAAATTTTCCTTAAGGGATTATAAATTACAAAATATTATTTATTTCTGTCCAAAAGATGATGGTTGACTATAAAAAAAAAAAAAAAAAAAAAAGCAAACCACTATCAGACAGGTGACTACATCTTATTTATCTTAAATTAAGCATTTCTTAGGCTAGATGACAATGAATAAATGCTGGAGCGTTATATCAGTACAGGTACACTGTAATATTTATTGCCATTCATGTTACGTTTACAAGGCATTTCAATAGTCCTTGAAATCAAAGTAAGAGTTAAATGTGCGGTACATTCCACTCCTCTCAGATACTGAGATGTGGTTTTCTGATTGACTGTAAAAGGAAAGGTGTAAAGAAAAGCTAAACGATAGCTTGAGCTCCCAGATCCTCACGTGATTTCATTTATAAAAGCATCCAAGACACACAATCTCATTAGACAAACCCGGGTAAATCTCGGAGAAGACTTGCAGGCAGTACTGGAGAGGGAAGCAGAAGTGTGCATCACACCCAACACCACTGTATGTGTGTTTGTGGTCAATATAAACATGCTGTACTGTTTATAACAAACAGACCAGCAGTGTACATATAACACATACGCAGTGCGAAGTTGTAAATCTTCTAAAGCCAAAACTCTTAAAATCAGAATCATAGCCACATCATTTGTTACTGTGACTTGTTGGCCAAAGTGTGTACAAGCATGTCTGCCAATGTCTTCAATTGTCTATGAGGCGGTGCTATAAGTCTTCAGCTGTCAGACAATGTTCTCAAGTACCCTTGTAAAGGAATCAGAGGAGTATCCACCTTGGATCTATTTGATAAGAGTGTTTGGGAGCAGACACACTGAGTTTTACTGCCATCTGTTTCATTTTCAGGAGTCTTTTGGGGGACAGTTGTCTTTGTTGCAAGGATTATGAAAAGTGCATCTGTCGGTTAAGACAGCAGAAAGCTGCTGTCCTTGGAGAGTTGACCTGGGGGAGTAAGAGGTAGGTTCTGATGGGGTTACATCAGTCTACTGAGACCCATGATTATTGATTTTGGCACAGAATATGTTAGATGTAATTATTTTGAAGCAAACCTCGCAACATGTTCTCTACTAATTGTATTTATAATAAGGTGCTGGGATTTGAATTTACTCAATATATAAACTAAAATGTCGATATAATCTAAAGGAGTTGTGTCTTATTATACAGTAGTATCAGCAGCTTTATGTTGTGCAGCATTCCCTGCAAATGAGGCAGCTGGTGCAGCACAGCTGTAGATGAAAAGATATACGCTTTTAATTATTTTCATCAACTCAGAGCAGGTTGTGAGCTGGGATCAGCATTTTTACTGTTTACTGCAAATGGAAAGCTCATTTATCATTGGCTTGATTTCGTGTTACTGTGAAAAAACAGCAAGAGGAAATTGCTGCATCAATTCTACCTACAGGTATGACTGCAAATCTTGACACTGAATTCATACTGGATGCTATAGCTCTACCAAGTCCTAAAGTCATTTCAAACATTTCAGTTTGGTGAGTACTTGGAAGGTAATGCGCCACCTTTGGTCAATTCCATACCTGTTTGGCAACAGCTGCTAGATGAGTCAATCAGGTAACTATAAAACATTTTAAAATGTCTTACTATTTTTAATATTGTGCAGTGCAGTTCAACACAAGCTCAAAATACTATCTGAATAACCACCCATCCAATTTCTATCCAATCATCATTCGGGTGACGTGACTTTGGGGAGTTAGATCTCCAATCTGTCTGGTTCACCTGCATGGCCATGCAGAACGGTGGATCTGTACGCCTTTTGTGCTGGCACAGTTTTGTTGTGAAACAGGGGAGTTTGAAATACTCCCTCTGCATATGAGTTATTTTTTTTCATTATTCTGATGTTTATTGAAAATGCAGCCAGATAGAAAAGGGTTTTAGGGGACGGACAGAACAATAGTTAGACAATCTTGATATTTGAAAACAAGTAACATTACAAAAGTCAAATCGTGTTCTTATTTGTGGACGGAGGGGATTCCCGGTGAGGAACTGCAAAAACTAACCAATAGGACAAGATGAGAGAGGACAGAAAAGGGTAGGGCAGGACAGGCTGTGGGAAATGAGAAATCAGTGCTACTGATGAGTGTCTAAACACCTGTAAGAACCTGTGAGTTTAATTTTTTTCTCATTTGCGAGTGTGTAGATGTTTCATATACAGTTCCTTTTTGTGAAGTTCATTATTTTTCATTTTTATTATTTGATGCTTATGCCCTTGCAAAAAGAGCCTTTTTCTGACTATAGAAAAATGTCCATTCCTTTTATTTATAGAATAATAGGTACAGTGTTAAGCATGTTAGCAGACATAATAACACTTTACTGGCATAGCCAATGACTATTCTGCTCCTATTCTTGAAAGGTTATTTCGGCAATCACCCAAATAATAACAGGTCCTGACTGTCGTATCTAGACAGTCTAATTTTCTTAGGTCAATTCCAAGTGCAAAAGATCGTCAGAGAGAGAGCTGCGTGGTTAGAGTTTCATCCGACAGCCGCAAAGGTTACTTTGTCGAGGTGCGGCCTGTTTTAAGCGGGGCCGACGCTTCATAAGCGGCTGTGAGAACCTAGGCGAATTAAGCAAGCTCCAGTCACCGTTTACGGTCCACTGTGTAATACGCAGGGACAACGGGGAGCTTTAACACTTTAAACGGAGAGCGGGTCAGGACTCCCTTAGTGCCTAATGTGCAGGGGAGCCCGGAGTAAGTGTGACCTGACACACTTAATATAACCTGTGTTATTAGCTCACACTCACATTTAAATCTATGGACAATTTAGAGTCTTCAATTAACCTAACATGCATCTTTTTGGAATGTGAGAGGAAGCCAGAGTACTGGGAGAAAACACACAAAAGAATATGCTGCGCTTACATTTATAATACATACAGTTTATACTGTATTATTCATCTCGTCTGTCAATCACAACTTAGCATCCATCCATCCATCCATTTTCTGAGCCGCTTCTCCTCACCAGGGTCGCGGGCGTGCTGGAGCCTATCCCAGCTGTCATCGGGCAGGAGGCGGGGTACACCCTGAACTGGTTGCCAGCCAATCGCAGGGCACATAGAAACCTACAACCATTTCCACTCACAGTCATGCCTACGGGCAATTTAGAGTCTCCAATTAATGCATGTTTTTGGGATGTGGGAGGAAACCGGAGTGCTCGGAGAAAACCCACGCAGGCACGGGGAAAACATACAAACTCCACACAGGCGAGGACGGGGATTGAACCCCGCACCTCAGAACTGTGAGGCTGACGCTCTAACCAGTCGTCCCCCGTGCCGCCCAACTTAGCATAATAATAATAAAATAATAATAATAAAAAAGTAAGATTTGTTTTCCAGTCCATGTATTGAATCTTACTAGGTTGGGCAGGTGTACCTAACAACTGTGAATGTACATTGCAGTTTACCGGTGACCGCAATTCTGGCAATGCCATTCACCTGCTCAGTTTCACCAGCAATCCAAATATGAAGGTCCTTCAGAGTTATGAGGCTATCAGCTGCGATGGACAACAGCAGCTAGGAATAAACTGAGGAGTTACCGATGGAGACTGATTGAGATGGATGGAACGCTTGCCAACCTCTGCCATCAGTCTGTAGGTCAATGTGTAAAAAACATTGCACGTGCGATTCATGCAAACTGGTTCAAGGTTAACAGGCCTTAGAGTATTTTATCAGATAGCAGATGGACAAAAGTCTTAAGAGACACACCTCTTCATCAATTGATTGATCAGGGGGTGGCGTAGACTCTTTGCTTCCTTCCCATCTTAATTCTTCATCTTACCAAGGCATTTTGTACAATTCTATACATTCATGTGGTGCAAACAGTTTGGCGAAGCCCACCATCACCACCAGAAACATATTTGAGATGAAATAAAACAAGGACTAAGAGTCAGGTACTCTCATTCCACATCAGTGATCTCTGACCTCATTAAAATCTGGATGAATGGACAGAAACTTTCTAAACTCTCACTCCAAAAATCTTGTAGACAGCCTTCTTAGAAGAATGGAAGCTCTTTTAAGTTAGTGTTGGTTTCCCTTTTGTAGTTATACGAGACATCAACACATCAATAGAGGCTGCTTTTTAATACAATAAAACTATGCATAGTCTCATTGAGGTGTAAGTCACGTCTCTGATGGTGTGAGTAAACAAATTCTCTCCAGCGTCAACAGTTTTTCCCAAGGCACAAAGCCTGCATCTAGGAAACTGCAGGCTTGGTTCCAGTTGCCATGGAGCCATTTTCTCAGCAGCATTGACGGCATTAAGTGTCAAGTGAGTGAGATTGACAGGAAGACTATGTTTTCTGTCAGCAGTAACATATGGGCAGGGGGAATAAGAGCTTATGTTTAGAGAAGCTGACATGTACAAATGTGAAAAAGGCTCGAGGTGATAATTGATGTTAAATAAAGGGGGGGGGGGGGAAGTAATGACATCTGAATGACTTTTTTTAAACTATATCATTGAACTTTCACTTATTCCATCCTGGTTATTATCACTACTCTTCAGAGCATGATCAATATTTTTCTGACACTACAAGGGAGTTTTATACACTTTCTACAGTGTGAAAACTGTCTGTTTGATAGGAGCAAACTAGAAGCAAAATGTTCAAATTCCTAAGGTACTTTCTGTCTTGAAGTGCATATTATTCTGTTGTGAATGTAAACCAGTAAACTGAAGCATTGACTGCTGGGATATGTTCTGCTCCAGATTCCAGTCTAGACAAGCTTGGCAAACACAGTCAGGCATGATAATCCAAACAAACACACATGCACACACTAGTGATTTAGAGATGGTTACTTGAAAGTTTCAATTTACTTTTATGCTAAATAATGAAACCTGCTTGCAAGCATACAAGGAGCTTGGGAGGATAAAACAACAATCTTTTGAATATTTTTTGCTAGATTTTTTTTAAACCCATAAAAACAATACAAATAAGAACTCCCCCACTCCCCCCCCCCCCCCCCCCCCCCCCCCCCACACACACACACACACACACACACACAGATTCAGCAATTATTCATCCAACCGTTTTTCCTCTTCAAGGTCGTGGGAAGTGGACAGACGATGAGCAGACTGCACCAGTAGTTATCACCACTTCATCACAAGGCACATATTGAGACCAAAAAAAAAATCAAATAAAATCACACTTACATTCACACCAACACGGAGTAGGAACTGAATCCAGGGAGGTCAGGCAATTGAACCACTGCACTTAGTGATGTCGAGAACAGACCCATTTATTTATTTTTTTATGCCATCTATTCAGGGTCACAGCAAAGCTGGAGTCAGTCCCAGCTGATTACAGGCAAACGGCAAGTTACAACCTGCCAGTCAACGGCAGGGTACATGAAGTGAAACAGTCACACTCACATCCACACATCAACACCTACGGTCACTCAGGTAGAAAAGTGTTCATACTGGCTGATTGAAAGTCAGTTCTGTGACCTACTTCACCGCCAGTGACCATACTGTATATATTAAATCTATATGTCAGAAACAAATGAAAACATATAATATCATATTGATTCATTACAAAATGTGAAATTTAATGAAAACATTCCATGTGTTTTTCTAATTTATTTGTGTTCGATTATTTCTGTGTGTGGAGTGTGTCATTCACCAGTCACATCTGGTGAAAACAATAACTCTCTCGTGACTATTGCCAAGGAGACACACCCATCACCAAACTAGGGCTGGGGGTGAAAAAAATGCGGCTAACTCAACAAAAATTGGTCGACAAAAAAAATTATACGTCGAAACTATAAATAATAATAATAATAAACCCATATATGCGCCACCCAAAACCATTTGTGGCCACTATCCATGTTTACTGCACAGACATTTGTCGTAGAAGCAAGCACTCTATGAGGAAACAGTTGCCAGGGAGGAATAACGGGAAAAGGAAAAAAAATGCCCAATGTTTGGGTTCGCTTGAAACTAAAAAAGGACAAAAAGGAAGAGGTACAGTACGTAATTATTGCAAAGCAGAGTTGGGGTAGCTTGGATAGAAAACATCCACATGCGGACACGAGTACAACGTGTACACGACTATGAGCCCGTGTGTACTTAAGGTAACTTTTTTTTTTTTTACTCATTAGCAAAAGTAATATATTATTATTCGAGAGAATAATCGATAGGATAATCCATTCTAAAAAGTTTTGATAGTGACCTACTGTAAACCAAAAATCAGGAACTGAAGAAGCCTTTTGGATTAAAGCATAGCAGGTGAAGCATCAAGTACAGCAGCTACTGTATTCAACATTTGATGCGTGTGGATGACAAACACCATTTCCAAAATGTAATGTGAATAAGATGGGGGGGGGGAAAGAAAACCATGTGTAAAATTCTGTGCTTTCGGGGAAATATGACATTTTGCAGGAAGAAATATTATGAAGGCAGCACGGTGGGCGACTGGTTAGAGCGTCGGCCTCACAGTTCTGAGGACTGGGGTTCAATCTCCGTCCCCGCCTGTGTGAACTTTGCATGTTCTCCCTGTGTTCTCCATTTTCTGAGCTGCTTCTCCTCACAAGGGTCGCGGGCGTGCTGGAGGCTATCCCAGCTATCCTTGGGCTGGAGGCAGGTTGAACTGGTTGCCAGCCAATCGCAGGGCACATACAAACAAACAACCATTCACACTCAGATTCACACCGACGGGCAATTTAGAGTCGTCAATTAACCTACCATGCATGTTTTTTGGGATGTGGGAGGAAACCGGAGTGCCCGGAGAAAACCCACGCAGGCAAGTCCCGAAAGATGATCTACTGCCCAAACTAGTTGTCATTAATTATTTAAAAAAAAAAAAAAGCACAAATGCAAATAAACAAAACAACAAACAAATGCTAGACTGATTCTTGGAAGAACTGCTGACCCTACCTCAAGCACCCAGAGGTGTTCTTGAAGACGGTGGTCCACTCTGCATCACGTGGCTTTGAGTCCTCGTTTGGTTCATGTTCCCACCCAGAATGTGGGATGATAACCTCATTGGTCATTGTTTTGAGGCCGTGGTTGATGATGACCATCTTCAAGGGTTCAAAGGAGGACAGGTTCCAAAGAGTCCCTATGTGGGGAGGGCAAGAGAGGAAACAGATAATAAAGACTTGGGGAAAGAAATAGGCAATAGAAGATCATAAATAAAACATGGAATAAAAAGGGGATACAAAAAAAGATGGAACGTGAAAAATAACAATATGAAGAGTCGGGGCAATATCAAGAAACTGAGTGACGTTGATTCATGAGAACAACAGCTGTCCAGAAGGCAACATTTTATGATCACACTCAAAAGCATTTTTATATTGGCAGAAAATCCAATTGAGGAAAAAATATACACGAAAACAGGCTGCTCATAAGCCTGCTATGATGTTACCTTGTTTCCACAACACCACTGTAATATTACTATAATTTTCCTGTGGGGGGCTTAGCTACCTATCAGCACGCTGTAATCAATACTGGGTCATAGAAGGCATATCACACTTTCTTTATATCATCTTTATATAATAAAGCTCAGCAAAGTTGAGGAGTAAAAAATACAACCAGCACGCGGATCCAGCGTCTGTATACATATCCTTTTATCTGTGTGTGTGTGTGTGTGTGTATACAGGGTGATTGAAAAGTAACTCCCTATTTTTAAGTACTTGTAATTTATTTCTGAACTATAATTCTTACAAGAAATGAACATGAGAAGAAACTGTATTGCATGGAATTTTATTTAAAATTCAACATGGGCGCCAGCATTAGCCACCAGTTTCTCAAGCCGCCTGGGAACCGCATTAACTGATTTCACAAGGAACTCTTGTGGGATGGAAGACATAACTTCTCGTATTCGCCCTTCAAGTTCTTCCAAAGTCCTTGGCTTGGTAGAATAGACTTGCTCCTTTAATCATGGAACATACACAAAAGAATTTAGAAAAATATTACAACATATGAATAAATTATAAGTATATATATATATATATATATATATATATATATATATATATATTTCATTTTTTTTTTTTAAACTTAAAAAAATCTCTGCACCCCGGGACCAGTCCACTCACGCCCTCTTTGTATACTGTAGGTCCAAACTTTCTCCGAAGCTGCGTGGTAACCACATGATAATCATAGAGAGCGTGACAAATGTGTCAGAACATTACCTTATTAGAGTGGTCGGGCGGGAACAAGCTGGCAATAGTGCTAGAGGGTGGGCTTAATCGCAGTTTGAGCCTCCAAGACTCAGCAACCCTCACCCTCCACGGCCCATCATGTGGCCATGGGGAACACTGTAAATGTAACTTTATTAAGAGGAAAGGTTTGCAGAATTGTAAGGCAATTCTCAAAATGAAGTCGGGCTGCCACGAACAAATATTTTTAGAATTGATTATTCTTACGACTATTCCCTTGATTAATCAAATCGGATAAAAATGTACTTTGCATTGAAGATAATTTCAAAATCATTTACTTCCCAGAATTACTGTTTATTAACCTGTACGGCTGTTAGGTCAAGCAGAATGGAGGATCTGTATCCTTTTTATGTTGGAACAGTTTTACTGTGTCACGGTGGAGTTTTTAAGCTTCCGCTGAGGTTTCTTAGTATTATAACTGAAGAGAGAAAGAGTCGATCAGTCGAACAGAACAAAGTTTCTAGCGGGGAGAGAGAAACAAAGACAAAAGTCAAAGCACTAATTGTAACCAGGATGAGAAAAGTAAGTCATTACATTATCAAGAACAATGAAACATTCAGTGTGTTTGCATGTGTTGCATGAGGCTATAGTGCTACACCCTGTGAGGGAAGGACAGGATAATATAGAACAGGATAGGAGAAGACCCATGCAGGACAAAGGTCGTGAACCCGGCTGTACAACAGAAGTGTGGTGGGATTGACTATGTAAATTATAAAAGTCTACAGGACGAGAGTATGAGTGAGGGGATACACAAGCAATTCGCATATTCATGAGTTATTTGTCGCGATAAGTGAGTGGCCCCACACCCAGTGAAAGAGTCCTAGGGGTGTGTGCCTGCGGATACATGCAAGTGAATTGACACCGTTTTACATGCACAAAGACTGACAGAAGTGTCCTGTGATTGCTGTGCCCGCACCGCGGAGGCTGAGGGCCCTACCCAATCAATCGAGGGGCGGGATCGGGCCCAGGGTTCTGCCCGAGAGCATTCCGGTGGACGGGACACGTCCCACACAGAGGGATCCAGGGCGGGCCGCCGGACCCACCGAGGCGCCCCGACAACTGGCCAACTGGTGGGGGCCGCAGGGACCAAATGCCACCACCCCCAGCCACCAAAGCCCCACACGCATTGTGCATTCCCTATAGCATGAAAAATGGGTGTCTGCGGTATTTTTGGTGCATTGCGCACATATATTAGATGGAGAGAAGCCGATTTTATACATAGTGTACGAAGTAAAGTGTGTTCTATGGAGCAGTTTATATTGTATAAGCTGTACATTTGCGGTTTTTGTCATTCGAAACGTATTGTTACAAATCTGTATCCAGTAGCTATGGTCAGCGGACATGCAAAGGTCTTCTTCCCATTTGGTGATTGGTAAGTGCATTGATTTAGTCCATGAAATTAATTCATGAACTTTTGAGCGATTTTCCTTTACTTTGCTTCATTATTTGCTTGACAAACTCCGGCAGTTGGAGGGTGCTCTGGAGTGCTGGTATTCTTTTTTTTTATTGCTGCTTTTAATTTATTGTATTGAAGAAAGTTTCTGCCTGTTATTTTGAATTCTTGGAACAGTTCATCACGTGTCCTAAAAATATTATTCTTAAATAGTTGTTGTAGGTGGTCTATTCCATGTTGTTCCCATGTACTAAAATGAAGGGGTATATTATTAATTTTGAAATCTGGATTATGCCAGATTGGGGAGAGCATACTGGGAGCTAATTGAGATCCTGTCGATTCTAAACTTTGCCACCAAGCCGTTAAGGTGGATGCGATTATTGGGTTCTTGAAGCATTTATTTCGTTTAAGATTGTGGAAATAAATGGCAGTTTTGGGTGTTTGATGTTGTTGCAGTGTATTAGTTCCAATTCTAGCCTGGAATCAAACTCCTCACTGTGGTGCAACCATTTGATGAGGTATTGTAATTGGTTAGCTAAATAATAGTGTTCAAAGTTGGGAGCATTTAGGCCTCCCTCTGGTTGACCTTTCTGAAGAGGGCAAAGACTAATTCTATTTTTCTTATTTTTTGAATACAAATTTATTACAGCAGAATCTAAGGTTTGAAACCATTTAAATGTGGTCTTAAATGGAATCATTGAAAATAAATAATTTATTTGAGGTAAGGTTTTCATTTTTATTGTAGCTATTCTTCCCAGTAGTGATATAGGCAAGGTATTACAGCGTCTTAAATCAGAGGTGGTGTGTAATTTACAGAAGATTGGTTAGCTCTATGAGTTTTGACGAAATATTAATACCTAAATACTTAATGTTTCTTATAGGAACACGGTAATCTGGGGTTTGATCTGCAGGAGTCCATGAGTTTGCTGTTATTGTGAGTATTGTTGATTTTGTCCAGTTGATAGAGTACTCTCATATTTGTGAAAATGAAGAGAATACTTTGGTTCCTGTAAGTAAAGAAGAATATCATCAGCATATAGCTGTTTAGTAACCAATTATTGTTGTTTATCTGATATTGTTTAATCATTAAACAAAACAACAAACAAAAATTAAACGATATCACACAAACTGAGAGCTACTTTTTGGGTACTGAGTATTACGAAGGGCTATTGGTTTGATATATACTTCTGAGGCTGCTTAAGGTTCAACTACGTGTCAATTACAGTTTTTTTATACAACGGGAGCAAATAAAAATATTTTTTGGAATAGGTTAAATTGACAATTATTTGTTTTTCCATAGATGGTTTATGAATCAGGCAGCACGGTGACGGACTGATTAGCACATCTGCCCCACAGTTCTGAGGACCGGGGTTCAAATCCCGGCCTCGCCTGTGTGGAGTTTGCATGTTCTCCCCGCGCCTGTGTGGGTTTGCTCCGGGTACTCCGGTTTCCTCCCATATCCCAAAAAACATGCACTAATTGAAAACTCAATTTCCCGTAGGTGGGAGTGTGAGTGTGACTGGTTGTTTGTTTATATGTGCCCTGCCTCTCGCCCAGAGTCAGCTTTGGATAGGCTCCAGTACGCTAGCAACCCTAGTGAGTATAAGCAGTTCAGAAAATGGATGGATGGATGCGGGCGCGCTGGAGCCTATCCCAGCTATCATCGGGCAGGAGGCGGGGTACACCCTGAACTGGTTGCCAGCCAATCGCAGGGCACATACAAACAAACAACCATTCGCACTGACATTCACACCTACAGGCAATTTAGAATTTTCAATTAACCTACCATGCATGTTTTTGGGATGTGGGAGGAAACCGGAGTGCCCGTAGAAAACCCACGCAGGCACGGGGAGAACATGAAAACTCCACACAGGCGGGGCCGGGGATTAAACGCCGGTCCTCAGAAGTGTGAGGCTAACGCTCTAACCAGTCGGCCACCGTCCCGCCGACTTGAAAACAGACGGGGGGAAAATAGCCAAAATCTGATGGTCCACTACATTTCAGAACATGAATTAAATTTTGACCCAATCATACAGCTACTGCGGTAGTAAAATGAATACCTACAGTGGAGTACAATACTACAAATTACAAGCGCAACAATACATATTTAATTAACACCTTTCTATCTAGTTACCTTTACACATTCTCAATAAAAATCTGGCATGATCTATGTAAATGTTGCATTTTTGATTTTGTAGTGAATCTCACTAGATAAGAGAATATGAGTGTAAAATGTCAAAATACTGGTATGTATCATTGATGAAGCTCTTTTCCATGAAGCTCTTTTTTTTTGACAGAATGCATCATATCCATTTCAAACAGTCAGTGTTCAAGCAACACTGTAAACAAGCCAACATGGCAGAAGCCTGAGTCACGAAAACATTTCACTTTTTGAAACAAAAATATTTGTCAATGATGGATATTTTTGACCGTAATATTTAGTTAGCAGACAACATACGAAACAAACCAAAATATATAATGAACTGATTTTATAATCAATTACATTGTGCTAGCATTTGTCAATTATTGTTAAACATGTTCAGACTAGGCGGCATGGTGGGCGACTGTTTAGCACATCTGCCTCACAGTTCTGAGGACCCGGTTTCAAATCCAGCCATGCCTGTGTGGAGTTAGCATGTTCTCCCTGTTCTTGTGTGGGTTTGCTCCGGGTACTCCGGTTTCCTCCCATATCCCAAAAAACATGCATTAATTGAAAACTCAATTTCCCGTAGGTGGGAATGTGAGTGTGACTGGTTGTTTGTTTATATGTGCCCTGCCTCTCGCCCAGAGTCAGCTTTGGATAGGCTCCAGTACGCTAGCAACCCTAGTGAGGATAAGCAGTTCAGAAAATGGATGGATGGATGTGAAAAAGTGGTTAGTATGCCATGCCTGCCACGCAATTCTGAGGTTCGTGCTTTAAATAATGGGCTTGGCCTTCCTGTGTAGATATGGCATGTTCTCCCTGATTTTGCATTGATTTTCTTCAGGTACTTTGGCTTCTTCCAACATTCTTAACTCTAAATTTTCCCTTGGTGTGAATGTCAGTGTGAATGGTTGCATATATAATTGTATATGTGATTGAGAGGCCTCTCGCCCAGCGTCAACTGGAATACACTCACCCACAGCCCTAATGATAGTGGTACAGAAAATGGATGGATGTTCAGACTGAGTCAATTAATTATTTTTAAAAGCATAAGTTAATGTTTATATATCTCCAGGTCTGGGTAAAAGTAATTTTTTCTCAGAACAATCAAAAAGGATTTATAGTGTGTTGGAAAAGAGCTCTATTTGTTGTTGTGGAAAGCCTCAAAAGCACACAATCTTTAGAGTGACAAAATTATCTCTTGTACTCTTAGTCCCATCTTTTGGAGTACTTTCTTTGGCGGAATAAGTCCACTCTAAATCATCACTTGTGCTCTACAATGCATGCCTTGGTTATATAGCCTTTCATCCATCAAATAATGAACAACAATTCCCAGTACAGACAGCATGTTATTTAAGATGACAGAGTGCTATGTAAGTGACAATCTCCAGCCTACTGAAATGTTTTATGCAGTGACTCTTCATCAGGTACAGTCTATTTACTGGCTGATATCAGCTTGTCAGAAGGTTGGTAAGTACCTTATCAGAACAGCATGCTATTTAACGGCAAATTTTCTCGCAGATTGTTTGCTTAATATAGATCAGCCAGCTAACATCTTCTCCTAAAACCTAATTACTACTCATCATGACTGCACAAGACACTAATGTTAACTATGGCAATATATTAATGATAATACAAGAAAAGACAATACTATCCAATAATAATACTGATATTGATAACCCATTGTCATGTCAATTCTGGCTAACCCAACTACTGTATGCAACATATTATGATTACTTTATAATTCTACCTTATTTCTGCCTGATGTCACTAGCATTGCATGAAGATATTGTTCTGTGTTTTAGCCAAATGGGCATGAGCGTAGTTTCAGGAGTTTGGTAAATGTAAACACATGAAGAATTTGAAGAAAAAAAAGAAAAAAAAAGTTTGATTTGGATTAACTTTCCAGTGTTTTGAAGGTGGTGTGACCGAGCCTTTGATAGAACTGCAGCCTTGTACAAGCCTTTTTCTTTGTTTGTTTAAATCAACTCAACTCAACTTTATTTCAAGAGCACTTTAAGAAAAATGGAGGACGGCAGGATACTGAAATGGTAATATCACGATCTTTGCGTGCTTGACAACACTCATGTTTGCTACAAACTGAAGTTTAAATGTAAAGAAAAAACTGCAGTTTTCAAACAGCCATTAGTTGTCTATTGGCGAGTAACACACTTACAGAAGGAATGTCCTCTCTCTTGCTTCACTTTACTTCATTTTAATGCCAGCTATCATCCCTCGCCAGTGTTGGAAAAGTTTATTTTCTACACAAAGTCATTCAAAGTTCAGTTCACTGTTTCAAAAATGAACCAGTCCTTCAGTTCCAGTTCATCATTTCAAAAATTGAACTAAGTTCACCATTCCAAAGATGAAATAGAACTAAAAATGACACTGAGCGTTCTATTTTAAGCGCCGTTTATTCCAAATGTTTAATTCCTGTGGGCGGCACGATGACCGACTGGTTGGCACAACCAACCTCACTCTGAGGTCCCGGATTCAAATCCGACCTCGCCTGTGTGGAGTTTGCAAGCTCTCCCTGTGGCTACTTGGGTTTCTCCGGGTACTCCAGTTTCCTCCAACATTCCAAAAACATGCATGGTAGGATAATTGAAGACTCTAAATTGTCCATAGGTGTGAATCTTAGTGTGAATGTTTGTATGTTTATATGTGCCCTGCGATTGGCTGGCGACCAGTTCAGGGTGCACTCCACCTCTTGCCCAGAGTCAGCTGAGATATGCCAGCTCGCCCGCGACCCTAATGAGGATAAGGGGTTCAGATGGATGTTTAATTCCTTTTCTTTAACTCAACTTCCACGCTGAGTGTCATTCTCCCTCCCCTGCTATGTTTCTCCTCGTCTCTGTCTGGGCTGCACGCAATCAGTGATTACAGCCTAAGAAGCAGATTTGATTGGCTGAAGGGGTTGGCTGAACTAGCATGTGATTGGTCGGTATGGTTCAACACTACCATAAAGCCTGTAATCTGTTGCGGCGGCCCATATGTTTTGAATCATAACCTTTCTTTTTTGGCTATAGTGTGGGTACGTATGGGACTGCTTCTGGGTCCGGATGCGATTGAGTGAGCCAGAGCAAGTAGTTTACCTCCTTAGATTGCTAGCTAGTTAGTTAATAAATAGTTGCCTTTCTCTAAAGTGTCCCATGTGTGTGCATCCACAGAGCCAAAGCCGTTCCCAGCGGCTCGTTGCGTCGTGAGTGGCGCGCGACGGGTTTTACCAGCACAATGAAAATGTATCTAGTCCAGAAAAAACTATCATGTCCATTGTATCTATGGAACAATAACCAGCCCTCCTCTGCCCCTAACTGGCTAGCACCAAGACAAGACTTGTACTTTTAGTGGATAATGATTCGTTGAAACACTTCAGCTACACACACACATACGTGGGTAAGCAATGCTGTGCATTTGTGGATGCAGATTCACCATGCTTTATGCGTCCCTGCTCATTTTTATACATCTCAGATGCAGGTCGCACATCAAACGAGATCCCTGAAGAAGGTTAACATAGCCGTTGGAAACGGGCTGCCGATTCACAGGCCCACACAACAGGTGCCAATATTCACCGTCAAAAACTGTGATCATTAAAATGCTGTAAATAGTCCAAAACGGTTTAGCATGATGCAAAACAAATACTAAACAATAAAAAAGGGTGGAAAAGTACTAATAAAGGAGAAAGTTAGCAGAGCTCTTTTAACAGGCTGTCGACTCGGTTTTCTCCGGGCACTCCGATATCCTTCCACATCCCAAAAACATGCATGTTATGTTAATTGAAGACTCTAAATTGCCCGTAGGTGTGAATGTGAGTGCGAATAGTTGTTTGTTTCTATGTGCCCTGCGATTGGCTGTCAACCAGTTCAGGGTGTACCCCGCCTCCTGCCCGATGATAGCTGGGATTGGCTCCAGCACACCCACGACCCTAGTGAGGAGAAGCGGCTCAGAAAATGGACGGATGGATGGATAGATGTTGATTGAAGTTAAAATTGAGTGAAATCAATCACAAAGTTTTAGACATCTCTATTTATGAATGACTACCTCAATCTGTCAGTTCTGATATCAAACCCCACGTTTTTCCTGCACTTTTATCATACTCGCTTGAAATTAATCAGCAACACTCCTGTTTTCTACCTATCAGTACTGTGAAGGCTTTTTTTAAATCAATAAAGCTGTGTTTCCTAGATGAATGATTAAGTCTTTCATCTGCCATCAGTTGAGTCTTGGTGAGGAGAGATGAAAATCTTACACAAGAAGTCCCTCGTGTCTAGAATGAAGGGTTGAAATAAAGTTTCTGTATGTTACGCATACTGCTTTTAAGCTCTAATTATTCCTTTCTGGTTTATTTTATGAGAAACATTTGAAAGGGTAAACAGCCTGTTTAATAATGTAAAGTTAACGCTTGGATACAACCAGCATGTGTATGTGTGACCGAAAACAGCAAGAAAAGAAAAGCTTAAGTGGTTGTAAGATGACTTTCTCTGTTTAGTTATTTTTCTTTACATTTGCCCTCTCTTTGATGCTTGGGCTTTCCATGAACATGGGCCATGGAATGGCACTGGAGCCGAGGTTATGACTTATTACATTATCTGCTAAGCACAGACAGAAATTATGCTCTTCTGGCTCGACTATTAAGTTTGTCCTGCTTATTAATGTTCCCCCCCCCCACCCATTCCTTATGTGACTCTATCTCAGTTGGTAAACAGAGGAAATGAACCTGTCACAACAAACACTACAAACAAGATAGATAGGCTATATGTAAATGCAATTTTTTTGCCATAATTTCAAAGTCTTTAGTGTATTACGGCTGGGGCATTTCAATTAAGATAAACACATCAGTTCTCTCTTTTTTGTATAATTAAGAACTTTGAGCAATCATTTAAAGGATGTTGTTAGAATGGTGCCCATTACTGCAGAATGTACTTGAGTTTGATTGTTGCATGCACATTTGTAGCAACATGGAGCTTAAGTATCAAGGCAATTGTGGTGTATTTGTGTTGCTAAGATCATCAGGTCCATGTCAGTCACCACAAAATGAGATTTGGTTTGACTAGTGAATATGATCAAGATGCAGTAGAATATTAAAATATTTAACTGTTTATTATTGAAGTACTTAATAAATTTAAAGGCAGTTATGGGTCAAAGGGAAATTATGACAAAATATATCGTAATTCGTCCTTGGTGGAAGATGCATTTTCACTTGTGTCCTGAGACATCCTGGTAGACTTTAATGGTAACTACAGACCTTTTTGTAAACACATAACATGGTCTAATACACTGTGACATGTCTAACATATCAAAAGCAAGCACGTTTCATTATCTGTATTGTTGGGAATGTGATGATGGTGCAAAGTTAATCACTGCCAATGGAATGAGGTGATCATCATGTTTCTCCAGGATGTATAAAGAAGGATTGGGATGTGAATGTGAGATGTTTTCTCTGAGAATTAGCCATCAAGGGTTCGGGTTCTCCTTATGACTCCGTCCCTCCTCACACCTTTTAAGGAGGTTTTCCCCTCACATAGTGCAGTCAGTTATACCCATTATTAATAGCAGTCTGTCATCTGGGGTGTTCCTTAAAGTTTTAAACATGCTGCAGTGCAACCCCTGCTTAAGAAATACGGCGTAGATGTTAGTGTACTAGCCAATTTTAGACCCATGTCAACTTTACCTTTCATTTAACAAACTCTGGAAAAGGTTTTTCACGTTCAGCTGAAGACATTCCTGAATGTATAATGTCCTGAAGGTCTTCCAGCCTAGTTAACATGCTGCACATTACAGACAGCTTTATGAAGAATTTTCAATGACATACTCCTGGCAAATAATTCTGACGACAATGTGGCGTTTGATACTGTGGACCACACCCCTCAGGATTGGTTTCTACCCTATATGGCAGACATGCTGCACATTACAGACAGCTTTATGAAGAATTTTCAATGACATACTACTGGCAAATAATTCTGACGACAATGTGGCGTTTGATACTATGGACCACAGCCCTCGGGATTGGTTTCTACCCTATATAGCAGACAAAACTATGTGTGTAAGCCTTTGTAGTTCTGAGTTCCGATCTGCTCCGCTTTATTATGGGGTTCCACAAGGTTCAATTTTAGAGCCACTGCCTTTATCTTGCATTTGCTGCTGCTGGTTTCTATCTTGAGAAAGCATTCCATTGCTATGCTTGACAATCAGATTGATGTGACACTAAAGAAAGATTATTTCTCCTTTAAACCACTTTTGTTGTCTTGAAGACATTAAAGCCTGGATGGCCTTCAGCTTTTTCAGTTATAATGAAAAGAAAACCAAAGCGATGGTGTTTCGTCCCAGTAGTAAATCTCCTCGTTAGCTTGGGCCCTTTGGCACATTTTATGAAGCCAAAAGTCTCAAATAATCAATTTGGACAATGATTTGAAATTGGATCAGCAAATTGATGTGGTAGGTGAGTCCAAGTTTTTTCACCTCAGGCGGCATGTTGAAACAATATTCCATGCCTTTATCACATCTTGGTTAGATTACTGTAATGCACGCACTCTGCACTCCACGTCCTCCCTTAAACAGCTCCAGTTGGATCAAAATGCTTCTGCTCATCTTTTAATTGGAACACAAAAGAATGAACAAATAACTCCTATATAGGCCTTCATCCACTGGGTGCCTGTGCACAGAGTTAATTTTAAGATTTAGAAATTTGCAATTCGGCCTGCATTAGCTCAAGTTGCTTCATTCCTACACTCCTGCCGGATGCCGCTGGTCAGCTGACCAGCTGCTCCTGACCAAATTCTAAGCCAACTCCCAGAGGGGGTAGAGCTCTTTCTATTACTTGGCCCAAACTATGAAGTGACCTCCTGGTCACTCGACAAGCCCCCTGACTGTGAATTTGTAGAACCAGCCTTAAATTTTTTTTATTCCTTTCCTTGAACACATGAAACGCTTCCCTTGTTTTAGTGTCTTGTTTTTATTGTATTAAATTTGTTTAATTGTTATGGTGAATTGTCTATTGATTACTTTTCATCAGATATCCTATTACATTCTCCACTTCTACCGTACTTTTTCCTTGCAAGTCTCTAAACCTCACAACTATTAATAGTGGTATTTGCACCTGCATGAGTGCAATGAGCATCTGTCCCTCAACTCCCGCCCCCCTCCAAAAACAAGAATAGATCACACCACATTTTGGTGGAATGACACAAGTCTAAGAAGATGAAAATTGAAATAAATAAGATGGACATGACTCAGTAAAAAAACAAAAACAAAACAAAACCAAAAAAAATGATTGGTTCCTCCAATGTGGAAAATACATAAACATCCAGATAATTTTTCACCAGGAGGGTAAAGGATAACTCTGTGGTTTTACAGTCACAGACCACTCCCACGGCCAATTCTTATGAAACGACAACCAAAAAAAAGGTTTCTATATTTAAAACCCCTCAATTATATGTAATTGTAGAAAAACCTGGTGAATGCTCCCCACATGGGCTGGGGCTTCAAGCTGAGCTTGCATTGTGACTAGGCTTTTTCACTGGGACAAGCACACTGGAGAGGGAAACCTAAAGATGGAGACTCAGTGAATGAGAGGGTGTTTGGGGGGAAATAAATCTATACAGTACAAGGAATCAACAGTGTAGAAAATGAATGGAGAGAAGAAAAAGATTGCAGGATTACAAAGGGGATGAGAGAAAAGAGTAGAAAAAGGGTTCCTCTGCGTTCCTTTTACTATTTCTTGTGCTGCAGCGTTATTTTTAGCAAATGCAATGCAGTGTTGTAAAGGCAATCATTTCTGCTGAGCCAAAGTCATCGCTCACCATGACATCTCTGTCAAAGTGCAAAAACGTACACAGTTCGTACACTTGAGGAAGCAACTGTTTCTGGAGATCACTACCCATGCCAAAACTCTGTAAATCGAGGGAAGTTGCAAATAAAAATTACTTTGAATTCATTATTTTTCCAATGTATGCTTGAGTGCCACACATCTTCACAAGCAACATCTATTTGGAGACAATAAAAAACCCTTCCTGCAATGGAAATGTTATTGTTCTCTTGGGTTGCTGTATTCAACTGTATTTGACGGTGCAAAAAGATCAGGTTCACATTCCTCACACAGAAAACAAAAGCCTACTTTCAGATAACAATGAAAAGTGAGACAGAGTCACACACATTCACGTATGCATTACACTTAAAACAGAACCTGTCCTGATAGGAAGCAAAGTTTTGAAATCGTAAACTTCTTTACATCTCAGCTATTGTTTTTCTGTCCAGTGTTTACCGACATGATTATTTTTTATCAAATTTTATGTGCAACAAATGAAGCTGAAGGATAAGTTGTTGTGATTATCTGTGAGCTAAATCTTTGTTGAAAGCTAATGCCTCGATGGACAAATAATAAATCAATTGTTCCTCTTTAAATTCCAAAAAAAGAGACATAATTCAGGCATTTTTAGAGATGATAATAACTGATTGATCAAGCTTTGTGGACATTTCTAATAAATAACAAATAAATTACCGGTAATAGTGAACTGAAGCGCAAATTGTAGATAAATACAGTTGATGGAGAGAACAACTTCTATTCTATTCATGTTGAACCAAACGCATTGGAACTATTCTGCAATGACAAAATTACATACTACAAGTCTTTTATGTGAACAATCCAATGGAAACTATTGCAAAAATGGTGCAACAAAAAAACTGTATTTAGTTACTTGTGGTTAAACAACAAAGTCGACCTAACATTTAGAATTCCAGGAATGGTGCGATTAAGGACGTGCTCCATCTGTTACTGAATTCGCAGTGAATATCAACCCAACAAAATGAATGTTTATGCTGATTGAACTGAAGGCATTATACAGTAGATATGGTTGGGTTATTTCCTTCCTTACCCCCTTCCATCCATCCATCTTCTATACCGCTTATTTTTATTAGGGTCGCAGGTGAGCTGGAGCCTATCTCAGCTGACTTTGGGCAAGATACAGGGTACACTCTGGAATGGTCGCCAGCCAATTGCAGAGCAAATACAGACAAATAACCATTTACAATCACATTCACATCTAAGAACAATTTGTCGTCTCCAATGAACCTAACATGTTTTTTTTTTTTTTTGGTGGGAGAAAACCTACAAAAGCACAGAGAGAACATGCAATCTCAGGAAGCCCGGAGCCCAGATTCAGACCCCTAACTTCAGAACTGAGGCAAGTGTGCTCACCACTCGCCCATAGTGCCTGCAGTTATGTCCATTTTATTAATTTTTTTTGTTGCCAAACAGATGGAGAAATTTGTATTTATGCTACTGACAACAGCTGCCACTCTAATAGAGCCACAAACAACCACTTCTCAACATTGAATGAGTAATAAAAGATTGCGGGATTGACATACTTAGCATACGCCAGAATGGAATATACACACCCTTAGTAAAATATTGGAGCAGTGATGCCAATTTCTTTATTTTTGCAGCAGACCGAAAACGTTTGCATTTAACATCAGAAGATGAATGTGTGAGAAGAGATCACCAATTTCAACTTTCAATTCCGGGCATTTGAAATGAGCAATAATAAGAATAAGAATAACAATAATAATAATAATGCATTCGACTTACAGTATATTGCGCTTTTCAAGGGACTCAAAGATGCTTTACAATTACAGACATTATTCAATACTTAGTCACACCCTGGTGGTGATAAGCGACTTGTGTAGACACAGCTGCCCTGGGGCAGTCTGTCAGAAGCGTGGCTGCAATTCTGCGCCTATGGCCCCTCAGACCACCACCAAACATCCAACCACATTCATTCAATTGGAATCCGATACACACCTTAGAAGTACCACCTTTGTCAATGGATGAAAAATAAGTTATTGTGAACCTAAAAGAAGATGCAACACAAACAATGGCTCTAGCCAATACAACAATCTGGAACAAGAAATAAATCACTGGTATATCAAGTAACAATTGTCAAATGGGAAAGATCATGGAAAACAACAGTCATTGATGTCATTTTCTGACATTTTCAGAACTGTAACAAAACAACTGTTAGCATGAACAGGAACAACATCCAGAGGGCACGAGTGAAGGTCATGAACATGAACAAATTTGTAGAATGCAGGCTAGAAGGAGCAAATCACGCATCATTAAGAATAGGAAGGCCAGGCTGGAATTTACAGAAAAGTGGAGAGATGAGCCTCACGGTTGCTGAACAAAGTTTCATGGACGAGTGAGCCAAAGATTAGCCCTAACAAAAGAAAAGGAAAGGCTTAAGTTTGGAGAAGGAATTTACTTGCTCAGGATCCGAAAAATAAAAGTTGATGAAACACAGATGTAATTTTATGGCTTGGGCTTGCAAGGACTCTTTTGTGATGAGCTCGTTAATTGCCCTCGATTAACAACATGATGGCAGCAGAAAACTAAATTCAGAAGTCTACAGAAACATCTTTAGCACAATCAACTTTTCATCATTCAGCGAGATAATGTCTAAAACACCACCGCCGAAAGAACATAAGAGTTCATCTGGGTAAAGAAGTAGAAGATTTTTGACGGACCAAGTCAATGTCCAGAATTAAAGCCTACAGAGCATACATTTTACTTGCAAGGGGAGACTAAATGTAAGAACCCCCAAAACAAACAATTACCTGAAAGAGGCAGCAGTGAAAGCCTGGACAAGCATCACAAAAGAAGAAGGCAAGGTTGGGGTTGACATGCAGGAAACTACTTACCGGTAAGTGTCACAATACATATCGATAAAAAAATAAATTAAAAAAAGCACTCTCGTAATTAAAAAGATGCATGCCTTTATGTAGTGGCAGCAGCATAACTTGATTAATTCGCAGACATGCAGACAAGGTCAGTCATATATTGTCAATTATTTTAAATTCCAAAATCTAACAACTCTGTCACAATAAATTATTTTTAAGTTCATTTCTGAGGCCCCTGCTCGTTAGCTCCACGATGTTGAGCAATGGTTAATTTCTTTATTGTGTACTGTATTGATGTGATGCATTGGCTGTCTCTATGCTGTTTTTTATACATATTTGAGAAATGCAGTCTATTGCGCTTACATTTCACTGTAAGCATGAACAAACCTGCAGCAAATATCTAAATTATGTTAATAAATTAAGGAGCAAAACTAAATTTAGAAGAGAGAAAACTCTCCAGGGGGCAATAAGTTAATGTTGGCAATTTGATGAACCGCTAACTTTTTAACCTTTCATCCATTTGTAAGTGCATGCATCTGTCACTGCACTGGTTTAATCTGCTACACCCAAAACAAATAACTAATTTGGGGATGATGAAAACCAAGCATTCAGCTTGTTAAAACGAAACGTTCACTCCACATATTAGATATTACTGTATTTGTGCATAAAACTGCTTTATTAGAGCCAGGATATTTTCAAATGCCCAAGTTGGCATGTTTGTAAAAGATGTTATGAATAATATAACAAAAAAAGAATGTCCTTTTAATTATTAAAATGTGACATTTTTGCATTATTAATTAAAAAGTAAATCGATTTCTTACCAGTGATGAGCTCTCGAACCTCCATGTCATTGGTCTTCCTCAGCAGGCGGATGAGGGCAGGAATGCCATCACAATTTTTGATTGCCACCTTATTGTCATTGTCCTTGCCGTAGGAGATGTTGCGCAAGGCACCGCAAGCCTTGCGGTGGACCTCAGACTTGGGGTGGTCCAGAAGCCCCACCAGGACAGGAATTCCCTTCAGCTGGCGCACATCCTTTTTGATTTTATCATTTTCATAACATAGGTGCTGCAAATAGGCAGCAGCATTGGACTTCACAGGGTCGATGGGGTGGCCCAACATGGCAATGACCTCTGGAAGATCTGGGTCACGCCAGCGTGGATCCTTACGAATGCTGTCAATTGAAGGTGAACGTCGACCGCCCATACGATCCAGACTGGCCATGCTCCCTCGCTCTGGCTGGGCCAGTGGCGCAGAATATATGCCATGGATGTACGGGTGGCGTTCATCTATCAGCTCTGTATCAATGGGTTCATCTGGGTAGCCCCTGGAAAATGCAGAGAAAGAGGACAATGAGGATCAGAGGGATGGCGGGGCTAAATACAGGGTAACTGCGATATGTCTGAGAGAAGAATTAGCTAGGTGGCGGAATAGAGAAAATGAGACCAGTGACTAATGAGGGGGTGAAAGAAAGGTGAAACGATGTGGGTGTCAGGAAGGAGTGGTGTCCATTGAGAGAAACACAGACACACAAATACTGAATGATGTTTGAATCTGTTTGAAATTAGTCGGTTTTAAAAGAAAATGCATTAAGTATAATAGTGAAAAATGGTTTGCGCATATGCTTGTAAATCCCTTCTCATTAGTTAAAAGCATATGACATAAATCAAATTATTTCCCTCGATCCCATTGCCAATATAAGGACAAAGGAGAAATTAAAATAGTATGCTATGTAGTGTCATAGCCAAGTGAACAGAAAAACAGTCTACTAGTGTTGGTAGTATTAGTAGAACTACAGATAAGATGCATCAAATGAAATTGTATTATTATCATGTATTAAAGATTTTTTTTTACGTCGTCTCTTGCTATTTACAGAGTTGGAGGGATTTCATTTCTTTGGCTAGAGAAACCAAGATTACTGTCCTCCAGGGTTCATTATAAACCTTCCTTTTCCCTCGCAGCGCAGACTGGCATGCAAAAGAATTAGACCGTTTTTAATCAATACATCTCTCAGGCTTTCACCGCTAATGTTAGCTACATTACCATTAATATCCTAAAGGCTAGGGAGCTAATAACTGCATGCTGTCAGTGACGGAAGTCCTCTGGGGGAGGAATAAGGGAGTTGTCAATGAAGGTTCATCGATGGGTCCCTTCAACCAAGCCTATCTACCACAATCAAGTCCATGATTTTTTGTACACACCATTCTCAAGAGGTCATGCATGGGAATCACATTGACTCCACATAGCAACAATACAGGGGTTCATTTCCATTTTTTAAGGATACATGCAGTCATTTCTATCCTGTGCCTAGCAATTCATTTTTGAGGCTCTTAAATAATAGTGTATTTGAACAAGTTCAAGGATGAAAATGGATGGTATATTTAGCATAATGTGCCGCTGCGTTAAAATACAGTTGAAAGAAAAAGTACAGGCATTGTGGAAACTTTTGAAGTTACCTTGACTTCATAAATTGGTCATAAAATGGAATCTGAACTACATCTAAGTCACCAAATAGACTAACAGCAGGGATCTCGTTTGATGTGCATCCCACGTCTGAGATTCACAAAAATTAGCAGGGACGCAAGAAGCATATTTATTCTGCATCCGTAGACTCATGGTTTAACATCTGCCCTACGTACAGTATGTCTGTCTGTCTGTGTGTGTGTGTGTGTGTGTGTGTGTTCCCCACTTAAAACACACACACACAAACACACAGATATGGGAAAGTTAACTGTTAAGAAACCATAAGCACTGCAATAATAATAAGCAATATTCAGGGAGAAGTTAACTTCAACGAACCCATTTTCAGCGTTATTGGATTGACAAGGTCTCACATCACAGTCCGGCAGCTGGAGGCTGGGCCTTATTTTACATTTCATCCTGTATTTAACCAGGTAAACCCTTTTTGAGAGATTAAAATCTCTTTTTTAAAAGCCAAGGGGCAGAAAGAAAAAAAATAAAGACTAAAAAAAGGGTGATATTAAAATGTATGGCATCTGATTTAAAAACAGTGACAAGGCTCAAATCCTTTAGCGTACATACATGACTACATGACTTCACTATATATAAATATATAGTTGTTTGGGAAGGAGCACAAAACCATATGTGTGGAGAACCGCTATTAAAACCTCTGAAGTATGGGAGAGGGGGCTTCATGGTTTCTTTATGGAATCTTACTGAACCGAAACAGAATTGTTAAGAGGAATCATTGAAAATTCCTCCTTACCGATATGCGGGTCGGATCTGCAAACATTGTTGAGTTTAACTGCCAAAGATGGGTTAACTAGTCATTGAATCCAAAGGTTCAAATACAGTACTTTCCATGTTATGTTCGATATGAACATGTAACCATATCACTGTTTGTGTGACATTAGTTTAAGAAAACCTTGTGAAATGTTGTGACCTACAGTGCAGTAAAAAAGTATTTTAAGTTCACCCGGGTTATATTTGTCTGATATTATATATATATATATATATATATATATATATATATATATATATTAAACAAAGTGGGGAAACGATGCAAAAATATAAGAGTTTGAGAAGGGGGCCGATACTTTTTCATGGTCAGATCGCATTTCATGACCACTTTATGCAAAAATCCAGGTGATTCCAGAAGGTTTTGGATACTTTTTCTTGCAACTGTATTTGTAGCCCTGATTAGGGCTACAAATACTTAGTGTGTGGCAGTAAAAGTTATGGGGAACGGACTTCAACTAGAGCGGTACACCTTTAACATCTTCCTGCTCATCCCACAGTTTGAGATTCTAATTATGTAATCCATTTGCTGTTTTCGGCGTTTTGTAGATCTTTGATGTGTGGTGGTTTAGTTGTGCGACAAAATGTTGGCCAATGGTCATGGTTGGCACATAATTCCAGTGAGAGCTCAAGCTTCAATGAGTTTATGTTAATTATGCGTTTTCATAGGTTTTCGCTGGCATGCTGGGAAAAAGGAAGTAAGACCTCCATGTGCCATCTTGCTGGAAATCGTCTGTATTCCTCTGATGATATGTCTCTCAGTAGCCCCGCAGTAACAACACCAGCTTTTATAGTTACACTAAGATTCTACTGCTGGGGGAATTGATACACTGCAAATCGCTTGAGCGATGAAACATAATATTATATCCTCAACTCAGCTAGATGGCGAAAAAGGAATTACCAGACAATGAGGGAAGAACTACTCTATGTCAGTCCAAATGCATCCAACATGAACCAAAAAAACGAGGTACTGTAAGAGTGAGGAGGAAACTCCTGGACAGCTTTGGTTGTTATGTGCAACGTTAAATGCAGCACACTTTAATAGATCACCACCTTTTGTGTATGCCTGAAATTTGTCATTTAACGCATTATACACCAAGAATGTTTATGTTTCAAAGACACTCTCGTAAGCATAGAAATACAACAATGACAACAAAACCTTTTCCATGTAGGTTGAAAAAAAAAGAGCACAAATAGACGGGTAACCACAAAACAGGAGGGGCCACTAAAGCCTCGATTCAAATTATTGCAATGATTCATTTAAAAAACTACAACTCTGCGGCATGGTTACATAGAAAACACTTTCCAATACGTGCTGCCTAAGAGCTTCCTTAGGAAACACATTCCCACCCTCTGAGGTCATCATCAATTTATTTTTCTTTTTTCTGCGATGTTATTTAAGGAAGCTAATGCACAGAACATTCTCAGGATCCTTACCAATGACCCATGATTCACTGAAGTCTCTTGTTCACAGAATATCTTTAGCCGTAGTTTTCAATCTTATTTCCCCATATTTTAAACATAGATGAGATGAACAGTTGCACAGCTCTCAGTTTGCTTAGATCTTGGCTGACATGACCAGGCTTTTGGAAAAGAAGACGTTATGCGGCTGAGTGATGGGAATGTCAGGATTTGCATTTAAATTGGCGCCACTGTGTGTACACAGGGGTGTTTTCAGCAGGACGTGAAAGGGCTGTGAGCTTTTGGCTCTTGTATGATTACAGTAGATCATTCTCTTCATGTTGATAAGGCATTTGAATAGGTTATTTGTGTGTGCACTCATCTACAGATGCATGAGTGATCCTCAAGTGGCAGTGAACATAGGCGAAATGGATATTCACTGTTCCCAATTATTAGCATACTATATAGAAATTAGGTTAAATAAATGTGCATACATTATGGCATCTGCTGTTTCTCCTCTCTGTTTAGTTTATGATACTTATTAAGCACAGACTGGGTTAATAATTAGTTTCCCAGCTGAGCCAAACTAAAGTAACTTTATTTAAGGCCACATAAAAGTCACAGTTTTCATGTAGTATGTGGGAAAAGGACCTTTCTGCTGATGAAAAGTGTGAACCAGTCTAATGGATTGCAAACGCAATGAAAACACAAAAAAAATTCAAGAAAAAAAAAAGATCCATCCATCCATTTTCTGTACTGCTTATCCTAACTGGTCGCCGGCAAATAGCAGGGCACATAATCAAACAACCTTTCGCACTCACATTCACATCTACGGACAATTTAGAGTCTTCAATCAACTTACCATGCATGTTTTTGGGATGTGGGAGGAAACTGGAGTACCCGGAGAAAACCCACGCGGGCACAGGGAGAACATGCAAACTCCACACAGGCGGATCCCTGATCCTCAGAACTGTGAGGCATATGTGCTAACCAGTCGTCCACCGGGAGAGAAATTAAAAAAAAAGTGTGATTCAGGAAACAAACAGGTTCGTTCAAAACAAACAAACCAAAAAATTATTAAAGAAAGGCGAATGCGAAGATATTTGAAGCTGCTGGTGTCTCTGGATTCCGAAGAACCTCTCAATGCGAGATCCACCAAAGGCTTGCAGTCATGCATAAAGATAAATTTCGGCCACCCCAAATTTAATCTCATGAAAAGAAGAATTGGCGGTGGGTTGAGAAATAAAAGAAGACTAGTTTTCAAAAAGTTGTATTTACTGTGATACAGGCTGTGCTACTTAGGTTGGTTCAGTTGTATGGAGTTTAAGATGGTTGGTGGAGTGTCACCATGTCACAAAAAGGCTGCAACGTCATCAAGTGCTCGGCCCCGTGAAGGAGCCTTAAGGGGTACTGCATATTAATTCTTATGCAAGAAAACGAACTATCCGACACTGACATAGACCCTATTGTGTACCCATGCAGCATCCTTAAAGGGAAGATCTATCTACTGTATGAGGATGGACTGCAGTGTATAGTTCTTTACAATCGATATATATAGATATATTATTATAGTTAATGTAAATCGAACACAGTGTAGTGGGGC
The DNA here is from genome assembly GCF_024500275.1 of Phycodurus eques. Classification (NCBI taxonomy): domain Eukaryota; kingdom Metazoa; phylum Chordata; class Actinopteri; order Syngnathiformes; family Syngnathidae; genus Phycodurus; species Phycodurus eques. The sequence goes on from NC_084527.1 coordinate 27,648,205, forward strand.
TAAGTCAACTAATTGAATAACAAATATATTAATCTCTAATGAATGGCACCTTCATGATCCTCCTATCAATTACCTTTGCCCTATGATAAAAAGCTGCCCATGACCCTTGTCTCTGGCATGTCAATTGTAAGAAGAGGACTTTGAAAGGATTACAAATTGTCAAAATGTTTTCATCTCTGCGGCATTTGTGGGCATTTGAGTGATTTATGCCAGTAAATCTTTTCTTTGAAATATGGACAGTTGTTGTTTTATGACACAAAATGCTTGACCGAGCAGTACCAAAAATGACAACAAATTGGCCAATCTGGAATCTTTATGTCTTGTTTTTCTTGTTATTTCCCCCCCCCCCCAATGCTCTGCAGTATATTACGCACAACCACCACCGCAGATTTCATTATTTCGAATAGACAGAAAATGTTATTGTATTATTAAGGGGATTCTTCAGGGTAAGCTCAAACATGATAAACAGGAAGCAAAGTATCAAACAGAGTATGCAGCTCTCTGAAGAAATCTTTGGGGAGGATGTAGGAAGAGGTGGGGGGCACGGGTGGTGGTGAGGGTAAGGAAGAGGAGGAGGAGGAGGAGCTGGCTGGTGACAGATCACTTCCATGGGGCATCCCCTACAGACACTACTTGATTACAATGAGACAACCCAACTCTCAATTAAGAAATGTGCATGTGTGTGTGTTTGTGTGCATGTGTGGCCACGATACAAAGATGCAGGTGGCCAGGTGCAGGTTGCCCAAGGAGAAATTAGCCATTGGAGATTGCCTCGTAGACGTCCCAATAGTCTGATCCAGTTCAAAAGCATCTATTAATCACACTGGCATGAGGACACACACACACACACACACACACACACACATTCTGTATGCAGAACCGTGGCAGTGGAAACACACACTGACTCAACGTATAAAAGATGGGTGAAAGAAATTGCAGTGGGATTTAGTCACGGCCAGATAACTGGTGGGTCAGGAGAAAAAGCTAAAGGAGACTGTCAAGTGTGTTAACAGCATAGTCTTGGCAGAGATAAATGGAAAAAGAATTGACGTGCCTTCCTTTTTTCTCGAAAGAGTACAACTGACACCTTTATAAAAGCTGTCAGTGGGCTTCTTAAAGGTAATTGACACTAAAAGGTAAACGCTTGGAAAAAAATGTTCTGACCAAATTAAATACAAAATATTTTGGACAATATTTTACACTCCCTGGCTGGTGACAGATCATTATCCAAATATACAATTGGGGACAGGGAAGAAAAGTATTCCAACCAAATTAAATAAAAAATAAAAAAAAAAAGATGTTCAAAATGAAAAGATGATTGACTTTGTGGTCGTGTCATCGGAATTGCCACCACGTCTTGTACACTCGGGTGACGAGTTGGCTCCGATGGTGGCGGAAGACCTGGCAGACCCACACGTATTTTGAGGGTCTGTTGAGAACGTCTGGCAGAGTCGTGTCAGAAGGAACTTCAACTCCCACCTCAGACAGAACTTCACCCACGTCCTGGGGTAGGCGGGGGACATTGAGTCTGAGTGGACCATGTTCCGTGCCTCTATTGTTGAGGCGGCCGACCAGAGCAGTGGCCGTAAGGTAGTCGGTGCATGTCGTGGCAGCAATCCCCGAACAAGGCCTTTTTGGCCTGTGGGACTTCGGGGGCAGCTGATGGGTACAGGCTGGCTAAGCAGAATGCAGCCTTGGTAGTCGTTGAGGCAAAAACTCGGCGTGGGTGGAGTACGGTGAGGCAATGGAAAATGACTTCCGAACAGCTTCGAGGAAATTCTGGTCCACCATCTGGCGTCTAAGGAGTGGAAAGCAGTGCACCGTTAACAATGTGTATAGTGGGGACGGTGCGCTGCTGACCTCAACTCGGGACGTGTTGAGTCGGTGCGCCGAATACTTCGAAGACCTCCTCAATTCCACCGACTGTATGAACATGATGTTCATTATGGACAATCCGTGATGAGCATAGAAGTCCAATAACAGAACAACGCTCAGGTTCTGGTCGGGGGGGTCGTTCCTCCCGATCACATTCCACCTGGTCTCACTGTCATTGCCCACGTGAGCATTGAAGCAGGAGAACGAGAGAGTCCCCAGCGGAAGCATTCTCCAGCACCCCCTCCAAGGAATCCAAGAAGGGTGGGTACTCGGAAACCGACAGGACGCTCTGGTCCACCAGGGTAACCTCCAATGAACAGGCAGGGGAGGAGCAATAAGTATGCCCACACCTGCTCGGCGCCTCTCATCGTGGGCAACTCCAGAAAGGAAAAGAGTCCAACCACTCTCAAGAGGACTGGTACCAGAGCCCAAAGTGTGTGGAGGTGAGCCTGACTATATCTATTCGGAACTTCTCGACCTCATACACATGGGCTCTTTCCCTAACAGAAAGGTGACATTCCACGTCCCTAGAGCCAGTTTCTTTATCGGGGGATCGGACCGCCAAGGTCCCTGCCTTCGGTCGCCACCCAGCTCACTACGTACCCGACCCCTTTGGCCTCTCCCAAGGTCTTCGAAGTATGGTGAGCCTATAGGAAGGGGGACCCACGTTGCCTCTCAGGGCTGCACCTGGGCGCATGGGTGCAGGTCTGGCCACCCAGCGCTCACCTTCGAGCCCCACACCTACAGGCCTGGCTCCAGAGAGGGGACCCGGTGACCCACATCAGGGGAAGAAAAACCTAGGTCCATTTATATTCATCATCATAAGGGGTTTATGAGCCATGCTTTGTCTGGTCCCTCACCTAGGACATTTGCCATGGGTGACCCTACCAGGGGCGTAAAGCCCCAGACAAATTACGATTGGTCCTAGGCTCATCGGGACACGCAAACCCCTCTACCACAATAAGGTGACAGCTAAGGTTGGTCACCGACATTCCAGAAAATCACACTTCACAAAGATAGGATATTTTAAATGTAAGCCAAGTATTCAGTGCTTAATTGGTGTTCTTCAAGGCTTCACTGCCTCATTTGTGAGAGTGTCGCCACTTATTATGCAGAGCGGGCTTGTTGCATGACAATCACCTGTAGGATTAAACCCGTATTTAAAGTAGGTCTGCTGATATTGCCTCTTGCCTTTTTCCTGGAGGTTGTAGGCTCTTCTTCTGTCTCATCATTTGACCTTTTCCACTTTCCGAAGAAGAACCATTTAACCATTTTTGCTAGCTTACTTTTTTTAATATATCATACAACGTGACCGAGAAGAACAGTTTGACGTGTACAGAGGCACAGGCAGATGCACCAGATTTTAAAGATAAAACTTCTGACAGACTATGATCATTACGAAGACACGTCTTTGTTCCGTCTCTCTGTGCAGCCCGGGACCAAATAACTAATAATAAATAGCAACCTGTGGCTGTGGACCAGTGGACTAGACCACTAATTCTACCCCCCTACATCTTAATTATTCATTTTACCTCGATATGTTGGACAATTATATGCTTCCAAATGTATAGGAACAGTGTGGGGAAGGCCAATGTCTGTTCCAGCATGACAGTACAGCAATGAACAAAACACGGTTCATAAAATGTACGCAAGCCTGCACAGAACCCTGACCATAAGCCCATCCTACACTTTTGGGATGAACCTAAAACAAACAAGGTTTGTCATCAGGCCTTCTCTCGGGTCCAACATAAATGACATCTGACCTCACAAATGTTCATCTGGATGAATAAAACAATTCCCACAGACACACGCCAACAACTTACGAGTGAAATCTGTAATAGCTGCAAAACTGAACAAAGTATATATTTTTTCCATTTTCACACTGTAGATGCAGTGATCACATGGCCAAATACTTTTGTCTACGGTGGAGACAAAAAGTCTTCATCCTGATGTTGAAATGGCAGCTTTTAATGGTAGAAAAAAAATGAGACCACAATAAATCATTGAAAAAATTTCCACCATTATTGTATCTGACCTGGATAACTCGATGAAGGTTATTGATGAAATCATTAAGAGAGGGGAAGTGAAACGAAACAACTGAGATAATGTGGTTGCACAAGTTTGCACACCCTCTTAAACTGGGGATATGGCTGTGTTCAGAATGAACCAATCTGTAATGAGGCAGACATGCCAAATCTTGAACCCCAAAGCAGACAACAAAGGTAGAGCAAATAAACTGAGCTTTATTAAACACAAGGAGCACAAAAATGTGAGAAACAACAATAAATGACAAACAAAATCAACGAAGACAAATGGTGTTCGATAATGTAGTGTCTGTGTGTGTGTGTGTGTGTGTGTGTGTGTGTGTATGTGTGCACCCTCTTAAAACTGGGGATGTAGCTGTTCAGAATTAACCAGTCACATTCAATTTAATTTTGGATGGGAGTCAGCACACCCCGAGCACCACTTAAAGTGCCTTAATTAACCCCAAATAAAGTTTTGATGTTCTAGTAGGCTCATTAGGGCTGCACAATTAATCGAATTTCAATCATGATTGTGATTTTGGGTGCCACGATTAAAGGTCAGCGGACAAAGATGTTAAAAAGGTTCTTGACAACTCTAGAACCCCTTTCCAAACCTTATCTGCCATTTCGAAGTGATTATATAGCAGATATACAGCCGTTAAATCGATAAATATGATTCAGAATGGGCCTTCTGCTTTTTGCATCGAGTGCCTTCCGGTCTTCGGCTCTAATGGTCAAGCAGAATAAAGGACACATATCTGTCGGGTGTGGTGGCGCCTATCTCAGCTAACTCTGGGCGAGAGGCGGGACACTCCCTGGACTGGTCGGCAGCCAATCGCAGGGCACATATAGACCATTTGCACTCACATTAACACCTACGGGCAATTTCAAGTCTTCAATTAACCTACCGTGCATGTTTTTAGGATGTGGGAGGAAACCGGATTACCCGGAGAAAACCCACGCGGCACGGGGAGAACATGCAAACACCACACAGGCGAGGCCAGATTTGAACCCACGCCCTCAGAACTGTGAGGCAGATGTGCTAACCAGTCGCCCACCATGCAGTCATCAATAATAATAATAATAATAATAATACATATTGCATACGACTTATGATTGGCTGGCGACCAGTTCACAGTGTACCCCGCCTCTCGCCCGCAGATAGCTGGGATAGGCTCCAGCACACCCGTGACCCTAGTGAGGATAAGTGTTACAGAAAATGGATGGATGGATGGATGGATGGCATACTACTTATCGAGTGCTTTTCAAGGCACTCAAAGACACTTTATAATTCCACACATTATTCATTCACTCCACAGTCACACCCTAATGCTACTTGTATAGCCACGGCCGTCCTAGGGCAGTTGTTTTTTCTTCCCCTCACTAAAAGATTGTTTTTGATTGAAAAAAATAGGTAACAAATGTGGAAAAAGTTTTAAAATGATTCATCTTTTTATCACCAAAAACTTGCCATTTGAACAGGGGTGTGTACACTTTGCATCCACTGTATATACTGCAGTATATCTTAATTTTTTTTAAAAACTTTTGACATTCATGGGAAAGAAAGAAAGCAGTCTTGCCCAACCCTGACTGATCAATTACTAAGCTCAGTGGAGCTTTGGAATGTGTCTACATGTACTTAATCACTCCATAAAACCACTAAAAGAAAAACTATTTCTGTACAAAAAGTAGGCTACTAGTTATATGAGTCACAAATAAGAATCACACTAAAGGGAGCTCACAACCATATTATGCATTTCGCCTCACCTGATTCTTGGTCCATCACGAAGTGGTTCTCTGTGGGTGCGACCCCGGTTCGCTCCTTTTAGTGTGCGTCGGTTAGCAGTGGAATAGTCATGCTCGAGCTCATATGGCTCCTCATCCTCCGGGCCAAAGCTGCGGCGATCATCTTCCAGGCCATATGGTTCAGCCTGAAAGCGCTCAGGCTGGGAGCGATTCAGGTCTACAGTGCTGCTACCCATAGGCACCTGGGGTTGGGCCACGTGGCCATAGTCATCCTTACGAATAGGCAGTGTGTAGCTGTTCTCGGGCCGATAGCTATTGGGCATGTAGGGGTAGCGAGGCGGACGGAAGTTGATGCCTCTTGACAGGCTGCCATAGTTGTCCGTCAAATCAGTGTAGCCATCATGCAGACCATAGTGGCGAATGTACTGACTCTCTGGCGTTTCACCATAGGAATCATTGTAGGAGTTGTTGTGGGAGCGTGTCAAGGTGGATGAGGCTTGAGGCGTGATGAAGCGATCACCGCCGTTCTTGACGTAGCGCCGGTCAATGGAGTCGGTGTAACTTCCCAATGGGGACGAACCTTCGGGCATGGGCAAGCCATCAGGGCCAAGAGGAACCTGACGCACAGTTCGAGTGGTCACCGTCTTCACCATTTTGGTCACCTGCGGAGGATATCAGATACACCTGTCAGACAATTGGAAAGAAACAATCATTTTGCATCCAAGCAACATGATGCCATTATCTTCCAGCCATTAGACAAAATGAAAACGATGATCCCCTCTTAATACAAACGCTTTGAAACACCCCAAGAACACCATGCAGAAAAAGATGCAAGAAAAAAAAGGGTCAATGCTTGTGTATAGATAGCAGCTATCAAACTCAAGGCCCAGGGGCCAGATCCAGTCTGCCGCTTCATTTTATGTGGCCCGTGAAAACAAATCATGTACATCAACTTCCATGATCCCACTGTAATCGCCAGTATATATGCTGTAAAAAAACAGTTCTGCTGTACTAACACAACTAGACAAAAATCATAGCTGATGTTAACACAGTAACATATTGGCTCTTGTCTTGAGATGTGACGTAAGAGAGACATCTGAGTATTACAGCACCAGTAGACCTTGAATCCTTCATCTCTTGAGGGAGCAGAGCAGAACGACAGTGTGTTATTCAGAAATGTATTATCATGATAAACAGACCATGTAGCTATCTCTCACACTCACTTCATCCCTTAGCTACAGAATTGGTCTTCCTCTGATTCTGGCTGAAGAGAAAGCGAGCAAACCTCATTATCATTATAGGATACAAAAAACAATTTGCTGCCAAGTGAATACTGAAGAGATCAATAATTATCTATTTCATTCCATCCATCCATCCATCCATTTTCTGCACAGCTTATCCTCACGAGGCCCGTGAGCGTGTTGGAGCATATCCCAGCTATCTTCGGGCGAGAGGCGGGCTACACCCTGAACTGGTCACCAGCCAATCGCAGGGCACACGAAACAAACAACCATTCGCATTCACAATCACACCTACGGGCAATTTAGAGTCTTCAATCAACCTACCCCGCATGTTTTGGGGATGTGGGAGGAAACCGGAGTGCCCGGAGAAAACCCACCCAGGCACGGGGAGAACCTGCAAACTCCACACAGGCGGGGCCGGGATTTGAACCCCGGTCCCCAGAACTGTGAGGCGGATGTGCTAACCAGTCGGCCACCGTGCCAGCCCCTATTACATTCCCAGCTATAAAATAATGTCCAAATTAATAATGTTATAATTAAATAAATATAATAATATAAACTGTGCTCTGCAGTGGTACTGTTCTGTATGTATTTCATTTAATACCTCACGGAGTTTGGAGTCATTCCCTCTTAACTAGTCGGAATTTCTTTCCAAGACAATGGACTGAAATGTTCCACTCATTCCAGCATTCAGTTCTAATGGATTTCATTTCCAAAATTGGTCCGATTAATGGTGATTGCTATATGCTTTCTTTCTTTTTTCAATCAACAACATCATTTGGAAGTAAAACCGAGTGACCACAAGCAATGAATACAAAAAACAAAGCATTAACTTATATGCAACAATAAGATTGTGCTGTGAAAAAAAAGACCAATGACATTGGTTTGTGTGCCCTCATTAAGGTTGATGAAACTAAAACAGTGTAGATGCTACCTACTTTGTTGACTTGACTACACCCAATTCAGAGTCTTACCATGAAACCCATTTCAGGAATTCCAAGTCCCCAATTAAATATGAGTGTCCATGTGGTTAGGCTGCTATTCAGCGTTGGCTTTGAAAAGTTTAAATTAAAGAGCTTATTTACGTGTTTTGAATTAAGTGTGCGACCTTGAAAGGAAAATCTCACTTGTATCCTCTTGGTTTAGAGCTTAGTCGGTAGACGCTAAGACGTAAGACGTTCGGTAGACGCTGAATGTCAAAGCTATTCCTGATGGGGAATAATAGTCAGATTGTTTTTATTTCATTTCTAAATATTTATTCCTGATGTATAATTTGTATTCAGCTTGCTGCTGATAAGAGGACAAGAAATGCCTCTTATTGTGATCCTTGGCCATCCCAGCAGCAGTTACGTTGCAACACTAATACGGACTTTTAGCCCATTTGCAAGGCTCCAACCAGATAGGACTCAAAAACTATAAACTAAGTATGTTTATGTTCACAAACCATCCAAGTTCATTCACATTTCATGGAGATGAGGAAGTGCAAAAAGAAGTCCATATACTGTATATGCTAAATGACAAATATACTTTGTACTGTATTTGGAAAGTCTAAACAGTGCTGTGAAAGAGTCAAAAGTAGATAGACACATGCCATTACAGTTGAGCAACAGATACAAAGGGAGGGAAAGGCTACAGGCGCAAAACTGTCCACTTTACAGGACTGTAAAATGTTTCACAACCTTTGTGGCATGGATGTTTTTGGGGGTGCTTAAATGATAATGATGTGATAGAATAATGTCGCAATTCAGGTTTTTAAAAAGCCTGTTATTGTGACGTCTGTTCATAATCTGCAGCTTGTTTAGCAAAGATGGCAGAAGTAAAATGTTATTAGTTTTGTTTCAAAATATATTAAGCAGGCAGGGGAGAAAGATGCACAGAAGAAATCACACAGGCTCCGGCATCCTTTACTGGCTCTGTGTCAGATGGAGCATTGGTGAAGGTGGAGACTGCTGTGGGTGTCCTGGTGGCAGGACTGGGCTCCACAACCAAGCTCTCCATCACTGGTACTGGATGGTAAGTGCAGTGGGTAGCAGTTTTGACCACCTTGGTCACCAAGAGTTGAAGGGATGTGTGAGTGTCAGCCAACTGCAGTATTGTAAACACTGGTCGCATTTAATTTATTAACTGCCTGACGGATTGACTATAGGTGGTGAAAGGTTCCACGACTGCTATCACAAAAGATATTGTGTATTTCCCTTTCAAGGTTGGCAAGACGATCAACCAGAAGGTCTACAAAGAGATGCAATGGCTGACCGTGAGAACGCACTCACAATGCCCTCAACATCTGACAGTTCCTGGCCAGGAAGAACATCGCCGTGAGCAACCTCCCGACTCACCCGAACGTACTCCGTGTCATTGTTTCATAAAGGAGATCCGTTTTGAAGATGTGGACAACATCAACATGGCCGTGACGACGGAGCTGCTGGGGATCCTGGAAGAATCCTTCCAAGAATGCATTAGGGACTGGCAGAGAAGGATGGAAAAGTGCGTAAGACTCCAGGGGAAATACCTGTAGTTTTGATTTGAAATGATCTCTTATGACACCAGTCCTGGAACCTTTCTGACACCACATATTAATCACCCAACTTGGCCTAATTATAAAATTCTTACACTGTATCTCAATGAGGATTTCAGAAATGTATATTTTCTTTTGTTCTTGATTAGGATTGTTATTTTTTGGTGGTGGGGAAGCAGCTGTTGCAAATCAGCAAACAATTACAACAACTTTTTTTAGGGTTAGTAACCTACTCCTCCCACTTGAAGTTGGCTCCCTATTTGCAGGCTAGTAAAAATGTGTGGTCTGCCACAACTCTCATTAGTTTAAATACAGAGGAGAGAGCAAGAATGCAGTTCTCATTGGCCCAACTGAGTGTTTCCTCCAACTTGACAGTTGTTTATTTCCAAGAGTCTTCTCGGAGGAAGACAGTGCTGGATGACGGCCAAAAGAATGTATGGGATGCAATTTGAAACTTTTTTTATTGCTATTGAACGTGCTGTCACACACGCACATGGACGTGCGAGTGCAGGACAACTGAAAGAATTTTAATGATTGTTGAATGGAACGAATGGGGAAAAAACAATGACAATATAAGTAGAAGAAAAAAAATTGCCAGTCCATGCATGTTCACTAATGTCTGTTTTCCATTGACTGCAATGCACAAAGGGAATGAGATAAATAACAAAAATTTAATTTATATTTAGAAAATCATTATTTGGAGAAAGAAAAAAACAGACTTTCATATGTTATCGATACTAAAGACCTTCTTCTGGTATACTTATTTACCAAACATTTGCTTGTAAACTTTGACATTTGGAGTGTTTGTACTTTAAGTCACCAAAATTGAAATTAGGCAACACATGAAAATGATTGTGGAAAACTCTGTCAAGTGTCCTACTGGGTGAAAAAAAGATAAGAAAAGACCAATTAACAATGTTAACTGTTAAGCTATGACAGGGGTCCAATACACAGCATCAAACAATACTGCCTTTGCAAAGATAATACTTACCTTTGCTTAAAACTGTAAGAGTAGTATTAATTTAACGTTATGCTTACTATTGCTGTTGTATTAAACTGGATTAACTGCATTGGAGAAGAACTGCACTGCATAATACTGACTGTAAGGTACCGGTAGCTAATGTTATTAATATTACAATATTGTTGCTGTGATGGCCATCCATCCATCCAGCTCTTTGCGCTGGGGTGGAATGTTTTGCTTTGGTTTTTGTCTTTTTTATTTTTATTTTTATTTTTTTGCTCATATTGAGTTGACCACCCTGCTTCATAGATATGATAAATGTATAATTGACATGCATTGAGGTGCCTGTTGCATAGACCTTAAGACAAGTTGGTCCAACAGTTTTTATGCGGGTATTGTCACATAAAGTATAGTTGTTATAGATTTTGTTTCTCCTTTTTCGCATTGAAATGCTAATAAAGATGGAATGATTATTTGATTAATCGACAATTGTCATCAAATTAATCGATAATAAATGTTTGATCATCGCTTAATTGTTTAGAGAACATTAACTTACAATCCTCTGAATTTCAGGCTCTCAGCAGTAATTATTAATTATATTTATTAGAATAACAAAGCAGTCAATATTAATATCATATTAATAAAGCAGACCGATTATCTTTGTGTTTAATAAAAATAAGACATTTGCAAAATTCTAGTTTTATTTTACTGTTATGGACCAAACAGGTAACTAACTTTTCTGCACTGTTCTGCACTGTCAATTAGAAATAATATCCTGTTTTTGGAATGAAGGGATGGAAATTTAAAAACACTTTTTGAAATCTGATTCATCGATGAATCGAAAACAATTATCAACAGATTAATCGATTATTAAAATAATAATTAGTTGCAGCCCAGAACGCTAATTTAAGCCAACAGATAACATAACATGTTTACCATGAAAAAAATTGTAGATGCTTCTGTGGTTCATCTCACAACATTCAAACGGTAAAATCCATCAACGGGACAGTGAACTATATATCCAAATATGTGTCACTGCAAAAACACTTTGAAAGTTAACTGCCAAACAAAATGCAAAAGTGAGTGAAAGTGGGAAAGTTGGGATGACGAGTGGTGTGAGGTTTCTGCGGATTGTGTCTGGATCTATTTGCAATCCCAGAGATGTTTTGCTGGAACTTCCCCCCGCAAAGTTGTCTGCTTTTCTCCTCAAAGTAACTTCCTAATAACACTCCATATCTGCTCCCAGGGATGACTGGCCCTTTTTAAAAAAGTGTCCTTCCGCTCCCTTCCTTGCCAGCATAGCATTTGATCTGTTTTACTGCACACAGCATCCCAACAAGGTTCTGCTTGTGACTACATAAAATCATGAGAGACTGTGTGGCCGGTCCCCTCACAGTAAACAGACTGGAAGGCATTGGGCCTCACTAATGAGGGATTAGACCAGCCTTTATAATTACACTTTATACTGAGTGGGATGACATTGCAGTGTTCGCCACTCTTCTGTAAGCCAAGCATAACAGCTGACTGAATCTACAAAATGTTGAAACGAGATTTGTACAATTTCTTTGAGGCACGGACGAGTTTAAGAAAAAGGACAAATGCAGAACGTCAGTGAAAATTAATGGAGCGACATACGCACACTCAGTTGACAAAAGGTTTGTTTCTACCATACAGTTCGTCCAAGTAAAATCCTGTAACATACTGTACTAAAACAAAAAATAGGGGCCAGTTTGATTCTTTAGCACTGTTGAAGTACCCTTGAAAAAAGGGCAATCTATTGAACCCCCTAGTGCTATGTTGCTCATTTGGTTGCTTATTCGTGTGTGTTTGTCTGCTCATGTACACGGTTTATATGCTCAAAAACCAGGGAGTACCAGATCCCCTACTAATGGTTTGTTTTATTTTTATTTTTTTTTACTTCACACATTTATTGATTGATGCTGTGCTATGTTATTGTAAAGTCCCGTAAAACATAATTAGTAAGGGGAAATTCAAAGGTGCTATGCAAAAGGCGCAGAAAAACATTCTCGTTCGAAGCCTTGTGGCTATGCCGCTACCTGCTGTGTATTAGTGTAGCATCAGTTTAATACAGTGGCACAAAAGGCACAGCTGGTCGAAATATGTTCACTCACCTTTACTTTACTTGACAAATCCTTGTTGACAGAGAACAGAACAAAGTATAGAACAAGTCAACAAGTCAAGTAAAAAAACAAGGGGATTGCACTCGTACTCACACAGTGGTAAAACAAAAATATACTTCAGTATTATAGCTCTTTCGACTGGATTTAGTGTACATTGATGGTGGAAAAATTAGGCTAAGGAACGGAAATTGAAGGAAAACGACCAAGTGGACAAATACACTGCAGTTTAACCGTAGAAGACAAAACATGGCTAGCTAAAGCTTACCAGCTAACTGAATTAATAAGCAGCCAAAAGTATGAGCTACACATAATCTTCGATTTATAATTGATGCACTATACTTTATACCACTTTTTGGTGTGTTGTATGTTGTATATAAACAATGTTTTAATATGATTTGCTGCGGACAGACTCGTAACTTCCATGTCTGTGTAATACTAACTCATTTTTAGTTGTTTATGTTCCTCTTAGCATGTGTAACAAGGTAAAACAACAAGGTTCCACAAAACTCACAATGAAAAAAACAGATGTTTCTGTCGAGACTGTCATTGTGCCACATTTAAAGTGAATGAGAGGAGCCGCTTTGATTGGCGGCAAATGAAGTCGGCTGTGAACACACCCACAGCGGCTTCCCGCTGTCAGATCCACCGGAATGCGCTGGTCTATGAAATTACCAACACCGGTCAACGCCGCCCCTAATGTACAGATGCGCCACCCGCCGCGCCAGATTTACGCCGGTCACGGAAATAGGGCCCAATATGTAAAAATTGCATTGTATTCATCCAGCCACCAGGACTTTTCCACCTCTGTCTGTGAAACGAAAATAAAATGACAACCTTTCGGTTTACCTTGGTTTCTGTGCGTCGTGTAGTCCCATCATCCGAGGTGACCACTGAAACATGAGAACTAGGGGTCCCAGGGTCCTCCTCTATGGTGACCGTCTCCTCCACCACTTCCGGTGGCTCCTGCATCATGGCCAGAGAAGTGGCGTTACTGGGGCTCTGCTCCTGCACAAAGAGGGGAAATCAAGTACGTGTTGAATGTTTTTGACAATAAATGTTCATGGTTTTCTCATGAGAAAGCAGAGAAGGAAGGAAATACTACATCTAGATAAACGTTTGTTGCGTTTTTCTATGTTTGAAGCTTGGTATTACAAAAAGAAAGTTATAACATTATTAATCTTTCTGCTTGACTTAAAAAATTCATGGGATAAAATTAGCAAAGAGCATAATGATTAAAGAAGATACTAGCATCGCTCTATATTGAATGCCAAGATTGCACCCCCTCCCTCCCCGCTATCAGCCATAGCGGATCCCGCTGTGCAGCGTACTGTCTGTGATCCCCTTATGACCCACATGTAGAAAGTTACTGATCCGCTTCTGCCAGAACAACACAGTAGATACACAGTCAAAAGAAGTTCAAGGGTGATATGTGATATGCAGTAAGTATTATCTGTTGGTTGGTTTAGCGTAGGTCAAAATTTTGGTCAACCAAAATTTATTTGGGGCCATGACTACTGTGAAAAAAAAGAATTTGTGAATCACAGCACATGAAATAGTAAATCTGGTGAATGGCGAAGGAATGAGAAGTCTTTGAAACTCCAATATGAGTCAATTCCTTTTACCTCTCATAGTTATTCAAAGTTAAGGTTTGTAAAAGACAATAAATCCTCAATTACCCCCTAAGAAAAATATTGTCAACTACAGAAAAGAGAGTGGAGGTGTTGGAGCAGGTCTTTATGGAAGCGTATATACAGTAAATTAAAATACAGAGAGCGCATTATGTCTCTACTATACATAGGTAAACAAGGTAGTGCTGAAGCAGATTTACAATCTTGAGAACAATAAACCCATCAAGTGTGTTAACAATTTTAATGACGTTACATTGTAGCTGTAAGACCCTTTGAGTCTAAATTTATAAAATATGGCAATAATTTAGGCCCTAAACTATGACAAAAATGGGTTGCAGATGCACACTAAAGCCGTGACCGCATGATGCTTAAATGTTACATTTGCTACTTCCTGCTCGTGAGAATTTTCGGGGAAAATTTCAAAGCAAAGAGAATGAGCAAAATTGAGGATCAAAAGATGCTAACAAAGCCCAGATAAAGGGAACGCAGTAATTGGTGTCAAGGAAATGTATTAAAAGGATACATCTCGACCATTCTAGGTATCTTTGAATGTGGGGAAGGAGCTACTGTAAGTGTTGCTTGTGTTGTTAGCAGAGTCTCCGCATGTATTTTTTTTTTTTTGCTTGCTGAGTGGCTACTAAAAAGCTTAAGTTAACAAACCACGGATGTCTTGTTATTGCTTGACAATTACTATTTTTTACGGGTTGCGACGCGGCGACATACAAGACAGAGACCTGGCACTTCCTGCGCATTTTTTTTCCCTCTGGTCAAATCATATGTACGCTATTTATTTTTAAGGTTTATGTTGTAAGATGAGTTTAACATGATATTAAAGTGTTTTAGGATCATATTTGTGGTACATTTACGACTTAAGCGTCCGAGTATTAAGAAAAGTGCTACACAAATTTATTATCATGATTATTATTTAAACAATGAATACAGAGTTAGAAAATTTGGGTGAAATGTCAATTACTCACGCTTTAGGTGTCTTAATTGTTGTTTTTCTCAAGCAGCCCCTTTGTAGGAAAGTACTAATTTTTTCCACACCACGTGATCACCACCGCCAGGCTGGCCCCAAATTCATCGAGTCGAAATTTTTATCTTTTTTAAATTTATCCATCCATCCATCCATTTTCTACCGGGTCGGGTCGCGGGGGCAGTAGCTTTAGCAGGGACGCCCAGACTTCCCTCTCCCCAGCCACTTCATCCAGCTCTTCCGGAGGGTTCCCGAGGCGTTCCCAGGCCAGCCGAAGGACGGAGTCTCTCCAGCGTGTCCTGGGTCGTCCCCGGGGTCTCCTCCCGGTGGGACGTGCCCGGAACACTTCACCAGGGAGGCGTCCGGGAGGCATCCAAATCAGATGCCCCAGCCACCTCATCTGGCTCCTCTCAATGCGGAGGAGCAGCGGCTCTACTCTGAGATCCTCCCGGATGACCGAGCTTCTCACCCTATCTCTAAGGGAGAGCCCAGACACCCTGCGGAGGAAACTCATTTCGGCCGCTTGTATCCGGGATCTCGTTCTTTCGGTCACGACCCACAGCTCATGACCATAGGTGAGGGTAGGAACGAAGATCGACCGGTAAATTGAGAGCTTCGCTTTTCGGCTTAGCTCCTTCTTTACCACAACGGATCGATACAAAGTCCGCATCACTGCAGACGCTGCACCGATCCGTCTGTCGATCTCCCGTTCCATTCTTCCCTCACTCGTGAACAAGACTCCAAGATACTTGAACTCCTCCACTTGGGGCAGGATCTCATCCCCGACCCGGAGAGGGCATGCCACCCTTTTCCGACTGAGGACCATGGTCTCAGATTTGGAGGTGCTGATTCTCATCCCAGCCGCTTCACACTCGGCTGCGAACTGCTCCAGTGAGAGTTGGAGCTCACGGCTTGATGAAGCCAACAGAACCACATCATCAGCAAAAAGCAGAGATGCAATACTGAGGCCACCAAACCGGACCCCCTCTTCGCCTTGGCTGCGCCTAGAAATTCTGTCCATAAAAGTTATGAACAGAATCGGCGACAAAGGGCAGCCTTGGCGGAGTCCAACCCTCACCGGGAACGAGTCCGACTTACTGCCGGATATGCGGACCAAACTCTGACTCCGATCGTACGGGGACCGAACAGCCCGTATCAGGGGGTTCAGTACCCCATACTCCTGAAGCACCCTCCACAGGACTCCCCGAGGGACACGGTCGAACGCCTTCTCCAAGTCCACAAAACACATGTAGACTGGTTGGGCGAACTCCCATGCACCCTCGAGGACCCTGCCGAGGGTGTAGAGCTGGTCCACTGTTCCACGGCCAGGACGAAAACCACACTGCTCCTCCTGAATCTGAGATTCGACTTCCCGACGGACCCTACCTCTCCAGCACCCCTGAATAGACCTTACCAGGGAGGCTGAGCAGTGTGATCCCCCTGTAGTTGGAACACACCCTCCGGTCCCCCTTCTTAAAAAGGGGGACCACCACCCCAGTCTGCCAATCCAGAGGCACTGTCCCCGATGTCCACGCGATGTTGCAGAGGCGTGTCAACCAGGACAGCCCCACAACATCCAGAGCCTTTAGGAACTCCGGGCGAATTCTCATCCACCCCCGGGGCCCTGCCACCGAGGAACTTTTTAACTACCTCGGTGACCTCAAACCCAGAGATACGAGAGCCCGCCTCAGAGAACCCACACTCTGCTTCCTCATGGGAAGGCGTGTCGGTGGAATTGAGGAGGTCTTCGAAGTATTCTCCCCACCGACTCACAACGTCCCGAGTCGAGGTCAGCAGCGCCCCATCCCCACTATACACAGTGTTGGTGGTGCACTGCTTTCCTCTCCTGAGACGTCGGATGGTGGACCAGAATTTCCTCGAAGCCGTCCGGAAGTCTTTCTCCATGGCCTCACCGAACTCCTCCCATACCCGAGTTTTTGCTTTAGCGACCACCAGAGCTGCATTCCGCTTGGCCACCCGGTACCCATCAGCTGCCTCAGGAGTCCCACAGGCCAAAAAGGCCCAATAGGACTCCTTCTTCAGCTTGACGGCATCCCTCACAGTTGGTGTCCACCAACGGGTTCGGGGATTGCCACCACGACAGGCACCGACCACCTTACGGCCACAGCTCCGGTCGGCCGCCTCAGCAATGGAGGCGTGGAACATGGTCCACTCGGACTCGATGTCCCCAGCCTCCCCCGGAACATGAGCAAAGTTCTGTCGGAGGTGGGAGTTGAAACTCCTTCTGACAGGGGATTCTGCCAGACGTTCCCAGCAGACCCTCACAATACGTTTGGGCCTGCCACGTCGGACCGGCATCTTCCCCCACCATCGGAGCCAACTCACCACCAGGTGGTGATCAGTTGACAGCTCCGCCCCTCTCTTCACCCGAGTGTCCAAGACATGTGGCCGCAAGTCCGATGACACGACCACAAAGTCGATCATCGAACTGCGACCTAGGGTGTCCTGGTGCCAAGTGCACATGTGGACACCCTTATGCTTGAACATGGTGTTCGTTATGGACAATCCATGACGAGCACAGAAGTCCAATAACAGAACACCGCTCGGGTTCTGATCGGGGGGGCCGTTCCTCCCAATCACGCCCTTCCAGGTCTCACTGTCATTGCCCACGTGAGCATTGAAGTCCCCCAACAGAACAATGGAGTCCCCAGCGGGGGCGCTCTCCAGCACCCCCTCCAAGGACTCCAAAAAGGGTGGGTACTCTGAACTGCTGTTTGGTGCATAGGCACAAACAACAGTCAGGACCCGTCCCCCCGCCCGAAGGCGGAGGGAGGCTACCCTCTCGTCCACCGGGGTGAACCCCAACGTACAGGTGCCGAGCCGGGGGGCAATAAGTATACCCACACCTGCTCGGCGCCTCTCACCGTGGGCAACTCCAGAGTGGAAGAGAGTCCAACCCCTTTCGAGAGGACTGGTACCAGAGCCCAAGCTGTGTGTGGAGGCGAGTCCGACGATATCTAGTCGGAACTTCTCGACCTCACACACCAGCTCGGGCTCCTTCCCTGCCAGAGAGGTGACATTCCACGTCCCTAGAGCCAGCTTCTGTAGCCGGGGATCGGATCCCCAAGGTCTCCGCCTTCGGCCACCGCCCAGCTCACACTGCACCCGACCCCTATGGCCCCTCCCACAGGTGGTGAGCCCATGGGAAGGGGGACCCACGTTACCCTTTCGGGCTGTGCCCGGCCGGGCCCCATGGGTGCAGGCCCGGCCACCAGGCGCTCGCTTTCGAGCCTCACCACCACGCCTGGCTCCAGTGGGGGGCCCCGGTGACCCGCGTCCGGGCAAGGGAAAACGAAGTCCATTGGTTGTCATCATCATTAGGGGTCTTTGAAATTTTTTAATTTATGTTTGGTTTTATTTTTGTTTTGCAGTCAAAGTCCTTGTTAAATTGGAAAACCTGTCTTACAAACGTACAACCTAAATGTCCCTGATGGATGGCCTGAACTCATTTACTCTTTGTATGCCTAACTTAAGCAACACAATGAACATGAAACTTTTCTATTTACCTGTTCTTCTCAATCCACTAATAGGCAATTACACCTCTGAACTGAGCAGAGTTAGGTCATTCCACTTCCAAAAGCCCCATTAATCAGAATTAATGACCAGGAAAGCTGTGTCAAGCGAGATGCATTTGTTTGCAGTATACAACTGCAACCAAAATGTCAATTTCTACAACTGACTCCAGAACAGAACAGAACTGCACAGAACAGTCTAGTTGGAGTGGCCAAGCATTTGAAAAAAGGTCATTAGTGATTACACTGTGTTCCAAACTCCAAAGCATATGAAGTTTTTGTTTGTTTTCCTAAATAGTCCAAGCAATTATCAGTGAATAAAACAATCAACAAATAACTTTTAATGGGGCAAAGAATTATGATGACAATAGATTTATCAAAATACTGCCTTCCTTTGTTATGCACAAAAGTTTAAAACAATTTCAAAGGTTGGTAAATGGTTGTACAGAGATTTTCGTTTGAAAGAAAATTTATTTTCAACCCCAAAACATCTTTGCCAAACAAGTTACATGTTCACTTATCAATTTACCAACTCTCTCATTCATTGATTATCTATGACTAGTTTCTGTCATTTGAATATGTATGAATTGTCTACCAGACTTGCTGTCTGGAGGTAGTCTGCTGTCAAAACTTATACAAGATATCTTCCTTGGAAAGTTTTTTCACAATAGGGTAAAGTCCAGTAATGATGGTGGCGACACCATGAGGTTTTCTCCCTTTATACTCATGGTAGCTAAAGCTTCAATGGTATGTTTGATTTTTGTTTTTATTTATTTATTAAGAATGATCATTTTACTGTTGAAGGGACCGTTTTGTTTTTAATACAACGGCAGGAAATGGTCAGTTTGAATATCCACATATTTCACAGAGGTCATTTTGACACCCTATCATCTCACCCCGCCATTATTTCAGCCCCACAAATCA
The DNA here is from genome assembly GCF_024500275.1 of Phycodurus eques. Classification (NCBI taxonomy): domain Eukaryota; kingdom Metazoa; phylum Chordata; class Actinopteri; order Syngnathiformes; family Syngnathidae; genus Phycodurus; species Phycodurus eques. Next base: position 27,667,769 of record NC_084527.1, read on the forward strand.
CTCTGCCACCTCCTTGCTGATGTTGCAGCTTTAGTGTGGCATGGCGGCCATCCGCTGACCATCGAGAACTACATCCATCTTGGCCATCCAACATAGCACAAATATGCATCAAAAAGAGGAGTTGCTTAATCATGTGAAACAACTGTACAGTAACTTTCCTATAATTAGGCTCATCTGGGAAACTTACAAACCTGTCTGAGATTTAAATTAGTGATCTACATCAAAAAACACTAATAACATATTTGCAAAAGTAATTTTTTAAACTGTATTTAGTAACAGTGAGAGAAAAATAACTTATGCTGAGGTAAACCTCTGAGATAAAAAACTAAAACTAAAATTTAACTTCCTATATCCTAGATGCATAATAATTTGAAACGCAGTATGAAATACTTTAACAACAATTTGTCTACCCAGAGAAGAGGCTGTCAAAACAGAGCATGAAATATAAGAGATACAATCCTACACTCGTTTGAAACAGCCTTTGGCAAAACATTGGGAGCATAGGAATGAGATCATTAGAATCTCGCTGACAAACAGGCTTCATGATCCAAGCTTCCCACTGTGTGTCTGGTTTGCGTTCCTTGCTTGCTTCTACTCATCTCTGCTCGTAGTAAGGGGAATTTAGGAGTTAAATTTAACCGTCCAACTCATAAATAAATGATTAAAAGCTGTCTCGTAATAGGCTAGCTTGGCTGTCTTCAAGGATACTTTGGTGCTCAAAGGCAGGATCTGCTGAGCAGAGAAGGTTAAAGTCAGAAAGATAATTCAATAAAATAATAAGGATTAAAACAGGCGGCACGGTGGACCTACTGCTTAGAGCGTCTGCCTCACAGTTTTGAGGAGCGGGGTTCAATCCCCGGCACCCCCTGTGTGGAGTTTGCATGTTCTCCCCGTGCCTGTGTGGGTTTTCTCCGGGCACTCCGGTTTCCTCCCACATCCCAAAAACATGCATAAATTGGAGACTCTAAATTGCCCGTAGGTGTGCATGTGAGTGCGAATGGTTGTCTGTTTGTATGTGCCCTGCGATTGGCTGGCAACCAGTTCAGGGTGTACCCCGCCTCCTGCCCGATGATAGCTCGGATAGGCTCCAGCACGCCCGCGACCCCAGTGAGGAGAAGCGGCTCAGAAAATGGTTGGATGGATGGATGTATTAAAACGAATTGTTTTAAGTAAAACTATGTTTTAACCTTAACCTTTAATCTGGATCCAAAACCAAGCATACTTGAATACAGTACCATTGAATCCTCAACACATCTGATTGATTAACGGAACTCAGCGCACCTCTAGTTGGACTGAACAGTCTGTTAGAAAACAGAGAGGGCCAGCCAACCTGAATGAAGAAAAATATTTTAAAGTGCACCCCAAAATCATAAAATAACAGTGTGATCGTACAGTGTTTTAACTAAAGCGTTCTGATGAAAATGATAATTTTCCTAGCAATCCAGTTTTACAATTATGTACTGTATTACAAAATAACACACTCACTCCCATTTACGCAGTGTCCCTGAGCCGACAGCTGTCACGTGGCTGTCTAGTTTAATTCTGAAGAGCGAAATAGGAAATTCAGGAGGTGGACATTATTTCCGGTGTTCTCATTCATAGTTATCAAACAAGGAGATAAGTATATAACACTCTGGGCTGCTCCGTGGGTTGTTTGAAGCGTTACAATTTACCGTAACATGGGTGCTAATCTTATTACCATGTCCGAACAGGTCCCTCTGTTGGTCACCTTTAATATTATAGTACACCAACATCGCAGCAGACCCAGCGATGCGACTATTACACACACGTACATCGCGATGACGATGTTCAAACGATATATCGTGCAGTCCTAACATAGACATTTAAGGGAACGTTAACTGTTTATTACATTCACTACCCGCAAGATAACGAGCTAATGAGTTAAACAGCTCGATCAACCACGGCAACATCGTTGTTGTTGAGTGTGGGTCCCCACATAACACACACACACACACACACACGGGAAAGTTAACTGTTTATTAACCACAACTGCAACGGCACACTGTATTCAGACAGAAGTTGACAACATCAAACATATTTGATTGACAGGTGATGGGCTAGTCTCCAGCACCTTCAATGGACACGCCCACACAGTCCTGTAATTTGAGGGTGGCCGTTATTTTTCATGATTTCAAAGCCTTATTTTACATAAATAGTGATTTGTTTTTATTATTATTCATTAAAATCTGGGAGGCTTTTAAAAACAATTCTCAGCGGTGTGTCAAATTTACAAGACATTTTTTTGCCTCTTTAGTAGGTTAATGACTCTCTATACCTCTGTACCAATAAATCCATCCATCCATTTTCTGAGCCGCTTCTCCTCACCAGGGTCGCGGGCGTGCTGGAGCCCATCCCAGCTATCATCGGGCAGGAGGCGGGGTGCACCCCGAACTGGTTGCCAGCCAATCGCAGGGCACACTACAAAAAAACAAATAAACAACCATTCGCACTCACAGTCACACCTACGGGCAATTTATAGTCTTCAATTAATACAGGTTGGTAATATTTGTTTAAATGCAGTTTTTGTAAACAGAGCCTAAGTCTGTTTTATTTATATTTTACATCTATAGAAGATATTTTATTTGTCCAAGATTTTATTTATTGTTCTACATTTCAATGCCAATGTTCAATATTTTTTAGAATTCCAAGTGAATTGTTCTTAAAAAGGATGTACTTGAATTATCCAGCAATCCATTTTCCGAACCGCTTATCCTCACTCGGGTCGCGGGCATGCTGGCGCCTATCCCAGCTATCTTCGGGCGAGAGGCAGGGCACACCCTGAACTGGTCGCCAGCCAATCGCAGGGCACATATGAAACATACAACCATTCGCTCTCACATTCACATTTACGGGCAATTTAGACTCTTCAGTTAACCTACCATGCATGGTTTTGGGATGTGGGGGGGGAACCGAAGCACCCGGAGAAAACCCACGCAGGCACGGGGAGAACATGCAAACTCCAAACGGACGAGGCCACATTTGAACCCGGGTCCTCTCAGAACTGTGAGGCAGACGTGCTAACCAGCTGCAACCGTGCTGTGCAATTGAATTATTGTGCTCTAATATCATTATGTGAGTGGTAATAAAAATAAAAAATAAAAACGATACTATCATTTATCATGACAGTTTTTGGGAAAATATGTCACCCTAAAAAATTTGCTGTCGTGAGAGAACATTTTATGCTGAATCTACAAATTACATTTTCAAGAATCATGGGTACTTCAAAATAGGCTTTGAATTATTTAATAATACACAGTGCCCTTGGGTGAGCTCATGTAGAGTACATGACATTACGACGGCTCACAAGTGGACATATGGCTTCTTCAAACTGACTAATCCGAACCATAATGGATTGCTGAGCAGAGAAAAGGAAGAAGGGGAGGGGAATACGAAGGTGGGAGATAAGCGAGTCAGCAGAGTCAATTAGCAGAAGCCTGCTATTTGCTGTCAATCCACACTCATTCATCCTAGGTGTTCAATTGGTTGTCTAAGGACAGCAACTTTCAAAAGGTAGGCATAAAGCAGACAGGGAACTTATTTTTGTTGAGGACAACGACCCACAAAAGGATGAGAAAGCATAATGTCAGTTCAAGAATGAGTCACATCTGCATTAGTGTGGCATATGCATTTTTCCATCCATCCATCCATTGTCGACACCGCTTATCCTGGTTAGGGTCACTGGAGCCTATCCCAGCTGACTTCGGGCGAAAGGCGGACTACACCCTGAACTGGTCGCCAGTCAGTCGCAGGGCACATATAGACACGGACAACCATTCGCACTCACATTCACACCGTCACTGAGTGGGAACTGATCCCACACTGCCCGTACCAAAGTCAGGCGAGTGCACCACTACACCGTCAGTGACTGCATTTTTCTTACGTTAAATGTATAACAATATGAATAGTACGAAGACAAAAAGAATAGCCATAAAAGTAAAATGATTCAATTAAATTCCATTCAATTAACCTACCATGCATGTTTTTGGGAGGTGGATGCAAAATCCGCACAGGTCAGGTCGGATTTGAACTGTGAGGCAGATGTGCTAACCCGTCGTCCACCGTAGCGTCCACATAGACATTTTATTTAAAAATGACTTTATTTACAAAAGAGTAACTGAAGTCACGTCTTCATCAATCCATCCATTTTCCATATTGCTAATCCTCACAAGGGTCACGGGCGTGCTGGAGCCTATCCCATCTGATTCTGGGCAAGAGGCAGGGTAGCCCCTGAATTGGTCGCCAGCCAATCGCAGGGCACACAGAGAAAAACAACCATTCGCATTCACATTCACACCTCAGGGCAATTTAGAGTTTTCAATTAATCGACCGTGCGTGTTTTGAGGATATGGGAGGAAACCGGAGTACGCAGAGAAAACCCACACCGGCACGGGAAGAACATGCAAACTCGACACAGGCAAGGCTGGATTTTAACCCGGGACCGCAGAACTGTGAGGCAGATGTTCGAACCAATTACTCACCGCACAGCCTCTTGTTAATATGCTTTCTCAAATTAAGTACTATGAATGTGAATTCCAAGAAAGTAAGTCTTCAAACGCCAAGTTGCAAGTCAATGTTCTGCTGCTGCCTTAAGACAAATTAAGTGACAATTTGGACAACATTGTCAATATAGTGATTTGATAAACACATTGTCGCTTTGTACAACAGACCTTAAACCATTGAGAATCCTTGATCCAATATCCACCATGTGAACACAGTCTGCTATAGCATTCAGGTTGAAATAACAGAAGTGGTTACACCGCCTGGTCATGAAAACCAGTATATAAGAGTCCCCTTTCTTCTTTCACAAACGCACACATGCACGCACACACAGACAAATGCTCAGTCGAAACCTAACCCCTGTGCAGTGACTAACAGGATTTCACTCATCAGACATGCCAACAATCATTACATGGCTCTTACACAATTAATCCTCTAGCAAAGATCTCGTGACTAAACTTGGACAGCCCAACTTCCAAATAGTCCGTTATATTTAACCACCTGGCCCCTTGGCAAAAAAAAAAAAAAGGCGGAAAAAACACATGATGAAGTTCAACAAAGAGTGAGTGTATGCAAAAAATCTTCAAAATAAAAAGTGAACTGGAACTGTGTGATCCAAATATCCAGTCAAAACAAGGCATGCTCATGGGATGAAGCGGAGGTAGAAGGGAAAACAACTTGAGGAAGAGGAACCAGAGAGGCTGACAATGCTTGGCAAAAGCCCAAAAAGTTAGGTTGTCCCAAGGTAAAACCAATCAGAATTTGCATTGAGTCTAATGTTTAAGTCACTGCTACCCTTGTGAAGCAGTTATAGCCATGGTGACTCTCTGCAGCTGACTCTGGTTTCAGGTAACTGAACATTAATTTCTAAAAATATTTTCAGGGGACTTTTTTTATAGTGAAATGTGCACAATCGGGAACACAAATAACCAGAAGAGAACGGAAACAAATCCAAGATGGTGACATTGGTGGTGATGGGAACTTAATCTCTCCTCTGGTGACTGATCTTGAGCCAAAACACAGCTTCTTGCTCTCTCTTTTTCATTCTTCAGACAACATTATTTCTCACTGGACTGTAGTCGTTTTTGGTTTAAAAACAACGGACAACAAAGTGTTGTAGAAACAGAAATTAAGTGAAAAAAATACAAACAAACATATATACAAAAAAAATGCATTAATTGAAATAAAGATAGACACACAGAAGGACACCCATAATGTCAAAACTCAATCTGATTTAAAAGACAAGGAATAAAAGTGTTTCTTAAAAAAAATAATAATAATAAATAAATAAAACTGAACTGAACCAAAGCAATGTGCCTCGGCGATAGGATTGCAACTCATGAGTGTTTGAACAGTGGGTGCGGCAATGAGGGAGAGACAAGGGAGAGGAATTTGAAGTTGTGGAGGCATATTAGCGGAAGCTTGCTGCAGTCCATGCTTTGTGGTTGATGGTGGGTTTGTTGTGATAGCATATGTTTGGGTTCCCAGAGGGTGGGTTGTTTGTAGTGCTCCTCCCCTCAGCCTCTGGATCCCTGTCAGCATGATTCTGTCAGCAAATTGTGTATTCGTGTGTGTTGGATGGTAACAGCAAAGTGTTCAGGAACACAGGGAATGCAAGTTTGGCCCAAAGCGAAGTTCATGTGAGGTCTACTGGAGATTTAGGGAGTTGGAAAGGGGACATGCATATGTTCAACTTCCTGTTAGGCTCCTAGCAAAATATCCCTTGAAACCCTTTCACCAAAAAAAAAAAAAAAAAACGATCTGTTTGCTGCCGCAGGGTCTCCCATTTAAGAGACACTTAACAGGGAGCCCTCAATTATGCTCCTGTCTTTAGCTTTCTCTCTTCCTCTATTGTGTGGAAAACAGTAAAAACTAAATATATATTGTATCGAGATAATTTATATTGTAATATGTCAAGTGAAACTGGAGTTGAAAACAAAATACAAGAAACGTTGAAGAGAATATACAGAGAAACGGTACGAATTTAGCCAGGCTCGATAAAAGCTGAAGTTACCAAATAAGGTGCGTTGATCCCAGGAACATGAAAGCAGACAGGCACAACACCATAAAGCAAGCACATTATGGAAGATAATCTTGAGTGTTGCGCAAGGAACTCGTTCACAACATGGGTAGCAGACACCACAATTCAATTTATCTAAGAAATTGTCTATGTCAGGGGTCACCAACATGGTGCTTGCCGGCACCAAGTACCCCCAAAGACCACGTTGGCCTGTCCAAAAGTAGCTTACCAGTGATGGGACAATGTGATGCCCGAAGAATTGTGTCAAAGTGATCACTTGAAAATGTAAACACTTGCAGAAATGTATAGATGTAAAGTGTTGCATATTGATATGGATCTGTTTACTAACTTGTTGAATCATTCTGTAAAATTACTGTGGGAAATCATTAACGAGATCATCTTCATATAAAAAAATTATGCCTTTGCATTTAAAATGTAAAAATGTATGAAATGTATTATATTAATTATAATCTCATGTAATCTTTCGTTTCAGTGTGGAAATAATAAAGTGGACCTTGTTCCTTTCATTCTCTAATATTGTATTACCACTTTGCTGTGGGACAAAGCAAGATGTCTGTGGTTGCGGGAGGTCAGTTTCATGAGGCGGATCAAAACAGCCTGTCATGTGTGTATACAGTTGTAGCGTATATTTGTCAAATCAAAATGTAATCAATTTAGGAGAAAACAATAAGCCGGAAGCGACGCTTGCTTACAGTAATTTTAAGTTTAATTGTTAAAATCAAACTAATATGGCTCATAAAGGGGCAGCATGTCACTTTTTATAGGTATAAAATTTAGGGAAAGTGACGACAAACCTTTTTGTCAGTATCGTAATCTGAAGGTTGCCACACTTCAAGAAATTTTGACTTCTCGATGACAGAGGTTTGCTTAAACTCAGAACACACACAAAATTCAATCGAGAGTGGAATTTTATAGTATATTTAATGGCATCTAATAGGGATCTAGAGGGGAAAACACAAAGGGTTATAACTAAAGAAAGAAAACAACACAAATAATGATAAAAAGAAGGAAAATAGGAATCCGAAAAGGGAAATAGAACATCGTGTGTTGGACTAAAGTTGGAAACGTGAGCTTTTACTGCGTCCAGTGCGGACGGGAGAGAGAAAGAGAGGACAAAGTTGAGATTTTGTCTGAAGCTCGTAATTTTTTGGGCTGTTGTGAGTTCAAAACGAAGAAAGGACTCTTTGATGACTGTAAACCAAGATTTAGAGGGGACCTGCTAATTACTTTAGGGTCCAAAGCGTCTTGTTGTGGGAGTCTCATAGCAGGGCAGCTTTGGAGGATGCAGTTTATCAAACCGTGGGGAGTCACTGTGTCACCTCCGTTTGTGGGGAGCATGTCCGCTACACAGTATATGACCTAAACTAAGGACAAATAGGCAGACACTTCTTCGAGCCATCAGATGTACCCTAATTTCTCGTGTATAATGCGCACCCCCAAAGTTGACCTCAAAATTCTGGTAAACCCTTCTACCTTCTGTATGTATAATGCATTTTTACAATGCAAGTATTATCTGAATTTTGATACATAATAAATAATAAAAATAAAAAATGTAACCAAAGATTTCTACTTTATCAGGGGCTTACTGAAGAAATATGCTATTTCAAAGTGCAATCACGAATTGCAACTTAATGGGAGCAAATACGGTTAAGGCATAAAACGCAATAACATTAGGCTGTAAGCACCGACTTTTCATTTGAAAATCCCCATCAATATAGTGAATTGTCATGGATGGGTACATCTTCGTTGTTCTGCTTGACCATTAGTCAGTGGTACACGGTCACAAAGTGCAGAGAACTCAGTTGTGATTCCCTCTCTATTCACTTCTGCCGTTTTTTCATTGCGGTCAGGCCAGCCCAATAGTTGAAGTCAAGGCAGCCGCTACAACGATTGTTAATAGTGTCTTACTGTGATACGCTGCCTCTCCGCCAATGTGCTGAGAGAAATAAAAGCTTCACATATTACTTTGTATAGGTGGAAGGAACACATCTCTACTATTGGATTTCATTACATTGTGCAGGATTACAGTATATATAAGTGGTAGAAGAAGAAGTAAAAGGTGACTATATGTGCAGCCTATTAACCCTAATTTCTCATTATTTAAGTAGCTGCAATTAATATATTATTTCAACAGCCAAGTAATATTTTAGTTATGGTCTTTTTATGGTTTGTAAAATGCTAGAAAGTTGTTTGAACAGCTTCTGTCTCAACTACTTAATGACTAAGACATTACTTCCATGATAACCGTTAGATGACGCCAGTAAAATAAAGACTTCCCCACGGCAGACGGTTGTCCCGAGTTAGACCAGTTAGATAATGATAGAGGGATGGAACGGTCTTCCCAAATAGCCCAAATAATAAATAATCCCCAATAATTTCGGCTTGAGTTTAACTCTAACACTGATCTGACATCTGTGGGTCAATCAGAGTACACAGACACTCTGCCCTTCATCTCATTCCATACACCAACCTCACTCTCATATCCATTGTTTTAACGAGAATAATTCAGTGGGCGAGCACAAAAGAGCTTTTAAAATGAGGAGGAAAACCTTACTCTACTACAGGGTCGTAACATATTTAAATTCCATTGATGTTTTTTTTTCTTTTCATTATTTTTAATGATCTAAAATCAATCAACGAAAAATACAATATACATCAACAGCTCATAGAAAGGTTTGTGTGTGTGCGTGTAGGTGTGTGTGTGAGTGCGTGCGTGCGTGCATGTGTTGCAGATGCAGCAATAGAAAATCTTTTCGGCTCACTTTGAAAGCTGTGAGTTTATTGAATATTTAAAAGGATGCTGATATCTGAACTGAAGTTTTCTCCCCCTTTTTATTCTACATTTTGCAGAGGCCACAGTTTGTGTCAGCCCCACAGTATGCAAATAAATAGTGTTTGAAGCTGTTATTCTTACTGGTTTTAATCCAAGCAATTGTTTGATGATTTAAGAATATCAGGAGCACTGCATTTTAAATGATCATGCGGGCACTTTGGAGAGAATATATTATGAATGCAGAGCCTTTTCACTGATTCCAAGCTGAAAGAGATGCGGGCTGCTCTGCTCTATTTGAGAAGGATGTGGCAGATGACAATGGTAGTTAATGTTTTTTATCTATTTTATTCTGTTATTCTTATATGTTTGGTGGGTCCAGTGAATGTGAACCTCCTGATTTATGGAGACTTACTCTAGATTTGAAGAGGTCCCACAGGTGTCAGTATGTAAAGCCGTCTCGTTCTTGCACTCTAACCTTAACACATATGTTAATTCTGTGCCATTCAGAATTCATGCTGTGTGTCTGTGTTTTTCTGCAGGTAGAATAGGAGGGAGAGGAGGATGCAGACAAAATATGGATAATCTGCTCTCAATGTCTGGCTAAGCCCCACTTTGCGGCAAGGCTGCCTTTCAGCATCGTTCCACCTCCTGCACAGCCAGGCAGCAGCAAGCCTAGCATCTGGCCACAAACCCCCTGTCCAGCCTTTAATCAACCAAACACATACATATCTGCCCATGATAAACCACCCTCCACTGCATCATCCGCTAGTGCCTTCCGTGCAACAGGAAATGCCGAGTTCAGAAGATTTAGCAAGCCAGTAAACAGGATCTTGCCCTAAAATAGTCATCCGTGATAACATCATACCAACTCCAAACTGTCATATGCTGGCTGTCATCGAAAACCTGAGATGACAACCAGCATCCCAACTAGAAATGGATATTTGTGCGGAGGTGGGGGGGGGGGCGATGCATCAAATAAAATTTGTACTTAAGTTAACATTATGTATGTGTGCTGCTCCCACTAAGGCTTCAGAGCAAAACTGTACACGTGATATGAAACAAAATAATGCAACTCCGAAAAGCTGAAAACACTTTAAAGGCATTGTGGGCAGGCATACTGTAGGTACTGATGTACTGCTGTTGCTCACTGTCAATTATAAAGCAAATGTATTGGCCCTTGATGATTGAAAATCCATTTGGCCTACTTTGCCTCAAAACAAAGGGTAGGCCTACCATGTAACAAAACCTTAACATTGAAACCTAATGTTTCAACACTGATTAAATTCAACAGAATCAATAAAACAGTTCCTTTAAATGCTTAGCAAATAGTCAATCAGCAACCAAACATTCCTTTCCCAAACTGCCACTTTGACGAAGACATGGAACTTAACATTTAACAAGTAGAGCAGGTCTGGACCAACTACCCATCCGTTTTTCATAGCTTTTCCCTTTCAGGGTGACAGGGAGGCCGTAGCATGTATCCAAGAAACTCATGTAAGAAAAGCAAACGAATAAAAGTTGAACACGGGCCAAATGAAGATGAATGTTTGTTTTACTGCCCAAAAGTATAGGACCGGAACAGACAGAGATACTCCACACTCGCAGAGGTATGCTGATGTTATAAATCCAAATAAAAAAAATGCTTTTCAACTTCTAAGGTTAACCAATTCAATACAATGATGCTGGGATAGCCATGACAGGCAGTCCTTTCCTAGAAGAAAAGCAAACTTGAATGAGCATCCTCTTCATACTTTTGGTGTAGCCAGGGCAGAGTTGTAGTAAAGGCCACACCATATGGGAGATTATCTCTGCTATTACCTTTGCACCAGCTGGCAGGAGCTGCCTTGAGTACACGGAGGCCCACGCTCTAGCCCACACAGAGACCACGGGCCACTCAAGCGGGAGTGGGCCTCTGTTTTAGGGCTTAAAATAGAGCGGAGGGTGTGTGGTGACTGCAGCCAGACCAATTCTGTATAGAGCTTTTGTCAGAAGGCGCGTTTGTCAGAAGGAGATGTGAGGGGCCAGCAAAGGGTTCAACAACTGCTGTGCAACAAGTTTGAATGTGTGCAAGACAATCCCCAAAATAGACCGTTACAATGTTGGATGAGGATCCACAAAAATGTTTTGGGAGTATACTCCCAAAAATAGTCCATGTATTGTTTTCTGGCAAAGCTAAGATTGCAAACTTCTGTCAAACTTCTGTTTGCAATCCCCGAAATTCAAGTTCTTCATAATAATAATAATAATAATAATAATAATAATAATAATTTGCGGGGCAGTATACAGTATTTAGTTTTGTGGTTACAATAAATATTATAATCATTGGGGCGGGAGAGAGAGTTTGTCACAGTAACCATGTTTCCTTGTTAATAATGTCATATGCCATTATGTCATAATTGAATCTTCGGTGCAGTACATAAAGTAGGATGAAAATACTATCAGAATGTGCTTCAATGGTGTGAACCTTTATTTTATATGTTGTCAATATTATGTTTTTTTAAAAGTATAAAAAGTGTTTAAGAGTATGGGAAATGTTTATGAGTATGGGAAAGGTTACTAACTGCGTGGAAAAGATGAATAAGTTTAAGACTGGGAAGATTTATACATCTTGAAAATATATATTGTATTTTAAAAAAAATATGGCTGCCACATTGTGGAATTCACCTATTGCTGGGGTGGTCCGGAACCTAACCCCGTGACTCACTGTACCTCTACTGTAATACCTCCAGACTGCATATCATAGTGTCATTAGCAAGATGAGGAAGGACGACATTTACACTTTTCTGTTCTCTCACATAAATAAATGATCAATCTTAAAGACTGGTGTTGTGGAGTCTTCTCTCATGTATAGCTTTAGCTGTAGGTAAAAAAAGAAAAGAAAAAAGAAAAATAGCCTGTGGCCTGAAAACTATCTGGACATTGAATGCAATTCCTTTCATTGTCCATGAGAAAAGAGCTTCGATAAATACAAATCTGTAAAAAGACATTACATTCACATTAGACTGCAGTGATAATAAAGATATGGCATGGGAATGACAAGACTGGTCACAACAGCATTAACTAAAAGACATAGTAACATCCTGTGCTTTAGTGGCCTGAGCTTTTTCCTCAGTAGGAATGTGAACTTCATACAAAGGGGCTCAGAGGGAACAATCACGTCCTTTGTTGTGTTTTTTAAGTGGAAGTCATTGGTCAGTATGCAGTGTGCAGAAATAATAGTCTGTGACCGTCTGTTAAAAATTCTTGACAATTTTATTTGTACATAAAATAGGGAATGAATCTGATATCTGAGTATTTATCACAAATAAAAATTACAATTTGGAAAAAAATGCTCCGGTTAAGGGATGGATGTCATGGATGAATAAACATAACTGTTCCCGTTAAATAGACTGCTTAAATTGAAAGAATACATTTCACATTGTTGTACCATCTATGTTGCATATACAGGCTAAAAAAAAACTGTTATCATCATAACTATTACGATATAATTCTTTTTTAAAAAGAACCTGCTTCACATGATAAAGTGTGCAACCACCGGAGCTAAGTTGAGCAGTGCACCCTTTGTGAGACTGACAGATCAGCATGCTTAGTTTTTCTACAAATAGTTGCTATAGCAAAGAAATACACGTTGCAATCTTTCACCTCTGATTAGCGTCTCCGTGGGCACAGTAATAATTTCATTATGCTGACATTCTGACTGACAATGAGAAACAAGACTAAGCTGATGGATTGCTAGATGGATTGCGTGCCAAACAGTGGTTATGAAATGCACAAATCAATCCTATTTTGGATTCCCTGGAAGCATCGCGGTTATGTATTTATTTTTTTTCCTTCAAGGCATTGTTTCTAATCAAACCACTAAACTCCAATAAAAAGATGGACTGATCGCTGGAATGCTCCAATATATTTCATATTCAGCCTATTGTTGTCAGGTAAAATGGGGGCCCCAAGAAAATGACCCAATGAGGGACTGGCCTGAGGAAGGAAAAACAAAATCTCAAAATGATGAAACAAGTTTTAAAAGCCAATGATGCAGTGAACAAAAGACCCCAAAAGGATGATATGTGAAGACCTGAACAAAACCTGGGAAGAACCTGTTGCAGATTATGAATCCAACATATAAAGCTTTTAAAGAAATCTAAACACCTTAAAACAATATTCGGTTCAAAATGAGTGGATAAAACTTACTTGCAAGTGAGACAAAATGTACTGTACCACAAACTCCATCCTCATAAAGACCTTGGCTGGATTTGCACTGGAGGTCTCTGTGCCCAATTCCAAATTAGTGCTTACAGCGAACCTTTTTTTATTGACATATATTTTTAAAGTAACAAATAATCAGGGCCCGATCAAATTATCGGCCGGCCGATTATATCGGCTAGTATTAGCCCTTTCCAAATCTGCAAAATCAGCCGAATTTTTGCCGATTCTTTTTTAACACATTGCAATATACAGTAAGATAAAGATAATGACATTCAAACCAACATCATTAGCAGCCTATCAAATTCACACACAAAAAAAGTCTTTGCGTTTAACTCGCTCTCTGTACATCATATATTTAAAATGCAACTCTGTCACAGATGACTTGTGTTGACATTTGAGAAAGGCATCTCTGGATTGTATGATAAGTTATCACTTCATGGCAAAGAAAATAGTGGAATACAAGAAATGTGATTCAGTGTTCATGGGCCTGCGATTGGCTGGCGACCAGTTCAAAGATAGCTGGGATAGGCTCCAGCACGCCCGCGACCCGAGTGAGGATAAGCGGTACGGAGAATGGATGGATGTTCATGGGCATCATGCATAATGTTTTACCAGTAACTTCACTCATTATGTTGCTTATATACTGCATACATTTATGGCCTTAATCTTCGTCAGTTAACACTTTTTTGCATTTTTTTTTAGGTGTAAATTCTTCTATGTTGTAAAATTAAATATTAAAGGACAACACATTGTAAAATACTCAAATGTTCTGTCTGTAATTCATATCTTTGTTATTGTAAGAATTAGGGGTCAAAAAAATAGGTTATTTTATTCATTAACTTATGTGGCGGATTAATCAGCTATCAGAATATATATATCGAAATAGGCATCGGCCTAAAAAAAAAAAAAAAAAATCCATATCGGTCGGGCCCTACACATAATGACTGTTTACATTTACTGAACACCTGGGGGGGAGGGGTGTGAGGGGGGGTGAACATATACAGGAATGCACGTGAGCAACTACACAAGGGTCAACACCATGCAACAAAAACAAGTTCTCAGCGCATTGAATCAATCACAACTGTCTGTGCCACATTGGGTTGACTGGATTTGAAAACTCAGTAGCCTCAAAAGAAAACATCTATTGATACGTTAATTTGTACATATTTTAGCCTTTTTTAATGAAAAATATTAATACAAGGTGGGCCGTAAGTTTCCTCACATATGGTTTTCAGATACCTTACAATAATTTTCATTGATGTTATACATGGAAATTTATGGTCCACCTTGTATGAATATTTTTCAATAAAGAAATAACAGGCTAAAATATGTACAAACCTTTCCATAGCCATGTGATACACATACTGTATTGCTATTTTTGCTGCTAAACACAGGCTCCAAATTCCCAAGATGCTGTGGAGATTAGAGAGCAATGCTGTGGAATTCCAAGTCACATGTGATGACAAGGTGGTCATGTTTCCTCAATTTAATGCCATTACTTCCTTCCTTGCCAGGATTCTAGTGCTTCCAGTCCTTGCTCTACACCAATGATCAGAATGATTTCTCATCTGCTCATCAATTGATGCAACAGCACCTGCTGAACTATTAAACAAAGTCTGGAAAGAGACAGGAGGGACCACTATCATGCGGCTCATGACTCATTTGAATATTGGTAGTTCCAGCTTCACAAATAGCTTCTATGCACTTGTGGGAAAGCACACAATGAGTCAGGACACTTTCAATGAAATCACAGAGGCATTGGCAAATTAGTCCACAATGAAGCCAATGAACGAGCAATAAGTGTGTCTATTATTCAAATTCCTGGAGTTTTCCAGGAAAGGGACCGCCCTGTCTGTATCCTATACAGGATCATTCACCTGTGTAAATGCACAATAATACCAAAGAGGATTAGCGCACATGATCACGTTTACAGAGTCAGCTTCTAGAGCGAAGAGATAAACACAATGAATGGCCTGTACTGGGCAACCAGCTGAGCGATCTGTGGTGTCAAAACAGATTCATAAACAGACATACTGGTTGAATGAAGTCTCACAACTTCAGAGAAATTACTCTGCAACAGCCTGAATGACAGGGCTGTCATATTTCATCACGCAACTTGAGGCCAACTTGGCAGCACATACCAAAACAGGCTCACCAGACATGAACATGAAACGCCATCTCTGCAGGATTCCAGTATAAGATCACACAGCCTGAGAGAAGTATGCAAGATATTTATTCTATTGGGTTACAGTACGTGGCATCAGCAAAGTAAAGCAATACACCATTTCACATCATCAGTGATGGCCTGCTTGTTCATGCTGGGGTAAGAGAGAAAAAATATATATATATTTCTGGTTGACACTCGCTTAGAATCATCAGTGAGGCAGTCAAACATTTAGGTAACCCTACGGAAATGCTAATATTATATAAATCTCAAGGCTAACAATCCACATAAAACGTATACTGAATACAGAAGTACTGTCGCAGTTTTCAGATTTCTACCATGTCAATGAAAAATGCTTGGAGACTCCCAAAATCAATATTCTGAAATCAGATTCACATTCTAAACATGTCGCTTCAATAAATTGGAGCCACTACAAGACAGGATATCACAGCAAAGTAAAAACAAACATTCAACTTTTACATCTGCAACCATGCTGGAGACTGATACTGTATATTCCCGAACAACTCACTTGGGGAGAAGTAAATCCAGTAAGCATGTATATAAATCTTTCCTTTTCAAGTCCATAAGGAACACAGATGTGTTTATTTAGTGTGACGCCTCGCCAATGGCATATTTTTCTTTGTCTTCCTTCCTCACACTTTACTCTTTGAAAGCTGCGGTACTGAAGTAATTTTTTTTTTCACCCATTCCGAACCCCACTGCACAAAACTGCAGTTCTGACAATGGCAAAGCTGAAAAAATAAACAATAACATTATTCAGCCCAACTACTCATTACCAGTAATAGAAAATATGTATATGGTACATCATCAGCAATGGGTATTGCACACTTTTCACTGCATTATTATGTATGACTCACTTTGAAATGATCGAACAATCCGTGTGATACGGTGCCACAGCCACACTGAGAAATTCAAACACGGGAGGGGGGAAAAAAAAGGTATGCAAAGTAGTGTCGACAAACTGAAGTGGAGATGCAGGAGAGTTGAGAAGGAAAGTGAATTAGCTTGATGAACGGAACACACAGTAGTAGCTTGTCCAGAGTCAGAGGGCTGCAGACATCGTGCCAGTCCTGCTGCCTGTAAACTTCTGATTCTGCTTTGTGGAAGGCACTGTTGTTCCAGATCACTCTCTCTGCACAGGCCCGCAGTAATTTTCACATCACAATGTGGCAAGGGACAAAATAGCTTTCCCTTTGAAGGATTTCCATTTGATATACTATCCAACTCCCAGTCCATGCTGCAATAACCATATTTCAGAGAAACGGCTTGCAATTGTTCTGCTCCGTTTAGAATATGCAGGAAATGTGTCTTTACTAACACAGCATAATGCAAACACGCACGATATATCAATAGTAAATTCGCACGACTAAGGAAACGTAACCATAAATGTATTACCTGCAGCCAAATTCACAATAATGAATTGTTAAAATGAATAATAATTGAAGAAACATTGCCAACCTTGCCAACAAAATTCTGAAAACTGTGACCAAAAAAAGACAAGGCAGCCAAATGTTGACCACATACATGTGGACCAAATTAGTCACGAAATTAACTAGGGGTGGGTAAAAATATTGATTCATCAATGCAATGCAATTCTTCCCCCTGCAATTCAATATTGCTTCAACAAATCCTCTGAATCGATTCATCTCCTTACCAGTCAGATGCGCTTTGTGTGTGATTCTCCTTAATTCGTTTTGTGTTGCTATTCTAAAAAAAAAGAAAAAAAACGCCACTTAACAATGTGCTGCATCTAGCTTTTTTTGTTGCTATTGACAATTAAATTTTTTTTTTTTTTAAATAGGCGAGTTCAGAGGTTGTATTGTACCACGTGACCATATTGTAGCATTCGTGGAGTTAAGGTAGCAGGCACAATGACAATGTTGAGATGATTTAACACCCAAAATACAAACCCAATTCCAATGAAGTTGGGACGTTGTGTTAAACATAAATAAAAACAGAATACAATGATTTGGAAATCATGTTCAACCTATATTTAATTGAATACACTACAAAGACATTTAATGTTAAAACTGATAAAACTTTGTTTTTGGCAAATAATCATTAACTTAGAATTTTATGGCTGCAACACGTTCCAAAAAAGCTGGGACAGGTGGCAAAAAAGACTGAGAAAGTTGAGGAATACTCATCAAACACCTGTTTGGAACATCCCACAGGTGAACACTAATTAGGAACAGGTGAGTGCCATGATTGGTATAAAAGGAGTTTCCCTGGTTTGCTCAGTCATTCACTAGCAAAGATTGGGTGAGGTTCACCTCTTTGTGAACAAGTGCATGAGAAAATAGTCGAACAGTTTAAGGACAATGTTCCTCAACGTACAATTGCAAGAAATTTAGGGATGTCAACATCTACGGTCCATAATATCATCAAAAGGTTCAGAGAATCTGGAAAAATCACTGCATGTAAGCGGCAAGGCCGAAAACCAACATTGAATGCCAGTGACCTACGATCCCTCAGGCGGCACTGCATCAAAAACCGACATCAACGTGTAAAGGATATCACCGCATGGGCTAAGGAACACTTCAGAAAACCAATGTCAGTAAATACAGTTCGGCGCTACATCCGTAAATGCAACTTGAAACTCTACTATGCAAAGCAAAAACCTTTTATTAACAACACCCAGAAACGTCGCCGGCTTCTCTGGACCAGAGCTCTTCTAAGATGGACTGATGCAAAGTGGAAAAATGTTCTCCCATTGAAAATGTGTGGCTCATTATGAAGCGTAAAATACGACAACGGAGACCCTGGACTGTTGAACAGCTGAAGCTGTACATCAAGCAAGAATGGGAAAGAATTCCACCCACAAAGCTTCAACAGTTAGTGTCATCCGTTCCCAAACGTTTATTGAATGTTGTTAAAAGAAAAGGTGATGTAACACAGTGGTAAAAATTACCCTGTCCCAGCTTTTTTGGAACGTGTTGCAGCCATAAAATTCCAAGTTAATGATTATTTGCTAAAAACAATAAAGTTTTTCAGTTTGAACATTAAATGTCTTGTCTTTGTAGTGTATTCAATTAAATATAGGTTGAACCTGATTTGCAAATCATTGTATTCTGTTTTTATTTATTTTTAACACAACATCCCAACTTCATTTGAATTGGGGTTGTACATGGCAGACAAAAGAACAAAAGCATAATTTTCACAGTGAAAAGGAGGATGAATTCTTTGTTACAACTGTGAAAAAGTCCTGCATGTCTCTCATTCATGGAGCGACTGGGGCGCCGCCAAAACGACACATGTGGAGAGACATCTCAGAACGTGCCACACAAGCTTTCATGCTCACTACCCACTTGGCAGCACACTACGAGCTGAAAAAGTTTGTGTGTTGAAAGCAGCGTTGTGCAAAGAGCAGTCTTTCACGAGATCGGTGAAAATTATCCAAACAATAACCGAAGCTACATACAGCGTGAAGAAAAATAAGGCATTTTCAGATGGGGAGGTTTTCAAAGAAGCAATATAATTGCAATGATAATCACAAGAACAGTCCTAAAACAAAAGAAAAATGGAACCGATTTAATTTCCACTCGCTCAGATGTCCAGTTGGGGACAACTACAATGGTTAGACGGCTCTCGGCTATGTCTGGGAATTTTGCCAATCAGCTGGACTGGCCATAACGCCAGGATCTGGCAAAGTGCAGGTGGTTCAGCATCCAGTGTGAAGAGTCCGTGGACGGCAGCAGTTCAGTGCAGCTAAGTATGTTTATCCGGATGGTGTTTGATGAGTTCTCTTTTGACACTACTTCCCTTTAAGACATCTATAACAGAAAGAGGTTCCCTTGGAAAAACTTGCATCAGTGAGTACACACGGGGCTTCTGCTACGATCGGCCGACATACAGGATTCATTGCTCACTGTAAAGGTGACTTACAGTTCCCAAAGTTTCTGCAGTACCACTGCATCATTCACCAGCAGGCGTTATGTGCAAAAGTGATCGGCTTTGAGCATGTGATGACTCCCTTTTGGTTAGTTTTTTCACTTTTGAGAGAAACAAAAGACTTCGTGTAATCCAAAGGCAAAGACACCTTGCTACTGGAGGACACTAAGTAGACACTTGACCTCGCATTTTTAACAGCGATTACTGTGAAACTCAACCGTTTGAACTGTGCGCTGCAAGGCAAAGGTAAGACTGTTGCTGATAAGTGCTGACAGACAATGCTTATGCATCTGAGACTTTTGACAAAGTTGTAGAAAAGTACTCTCAAGTCATAAACAGATTTGGCCAAGAGATTGAGAATAGGTTTTGTGACCTTTATCAGCTTGAGCCTTGTGTGTCGTTCATTTCCAGCCCTTTCATGAATGTGGACACAACATACATTGCTGAGCAACTAAGTGCAATGTTCATCTTGGATGCTGGACAGGTGGAGATTGAAGTAGTAACATTGCACAATGAACTCAACCTCAAAGCCTATCAAGCTGCACCAAACCTTTGGTGTCTTTTTGTCACAGAAAAGTACAGTGGTGTATGTACAGCAGCTATGAAGGGTGCCTTCTTTTTTGGATCAACCCATCTGTGTGAATCTGTCTTTTCTGACATGAAGATAAAAAAAAAAAAAGAAACACCACTGATGGACACGTGCAAGACTCACTCAGTTGCAGTGTCAAATTACACCCGGGATTACAATACACTGGTGCAAAGCAGTACCCTGCGATTGGCTGGCGACCAGTTCAGGGTGTACCCCGCCTCTCGCCCGAAGATAGCTCGGGATAGGCTCCAGCACGCCCGAGGCCCTTGTGAGGACAAGCGGCACAGAAAATGGATGGATAGATGGATGGTGCATAGCATGCAATGCCAGGCTTCCCACGAACTGGCAAAGAAGCAGAGAGAGATGTCCTCAGAGGCAACATGGCAGTGCACGGCAAAATGAAATTCAAATATTTAAAAATGTTGAAAAATGCATCAGATTTGGTTACAAATTCAAAAAGTGATAAGATTTAAGAATCTGGAAGCAGCTCTTTGTATGTTACATATTTCATAATACATTTGTACAATGATGGTGCAACAGAGGGCATGATTCGTAAACAAATAGCTGGTGATGAAAATGTGACATAGTGATTTCCTACACTTGCAGAAATTTAAAGAAATAATGTGTTGAGTATTGATATTTATTTCATTCCTAAATGTGATGAAATACGGTGAGAAATCATATGATCAGTCTTCAATAATAATAAACATGAATAATTATTAATAGACATACAGTATATAAATAAAGGTAATTTGAGCAAAATTGTTATTTCATGAGTTTGTATCAAACTGGTAGCCCTTCGTATTCATCAGTACCAAGAAGTAGCTCTTGGTTTCAAAAATGTTGGTGACCCCTGCAATAAATGAATGAATGGGGTTTGATGAAGAAAGTACCGTCAATTGTCACAATGTCGCAAACATGCTACTTAATTAGGTACAGCGGCTGAAATAACTATTTAACACGTCACCATTTTTCTAACTAAATATACTTCCAAAGGTGCTATTGACCTGAAAATTTCACCAGATGTTGGGAAAACCCCAAGTAATCCATACATACAAAGAAAGCAGAACAAATAAACTCAGAAAATATGTGAAATGACACAGGGGAAAAGTATTGAACACATGAAGAAAGAGAGGTGCAAAAAGGCATGGAAAGCCAAGACAACACCTAAAATCTATCAATAATCAAAATGTCAGTCCAAATGAATATCAGATGGTTCAGTCTTAATTGATGGCCTACAAAAAGGTCTCATAGCTGAGGTGTGAGTCAAGACACATCTCATGATGGGTAAGAGCAGAGAGCTGTCTAAAGGCCATCACAAACTCCCGGTAATTGTTGCAAAACATAACAATGGCATTGGTTACAGACGCATATCTAAGCTTCTGAATGTTCCAGTGAGCACGGTCGGGGCATAATATATAAGTGGAAAGACAATCATACCACCATAAATGTGCCTCGATCAGGTGCAATATTTCTGACAGAGGAGTGCAAAGAATAATCAGAAGAGTTTTACAAGAGCCATGGACCACCTCAGGAGCGCTTCAAAAAGAGCTGGAATTAGCAGGTACTGTTGTCACAAGGAAAACGGTGACTAATGCACTCCGCCGCCATGGCCTTTATGCACGCTCACAATGCAAGACGCCACTGCTGAAAAAAAAAAGCATGTCAAAGTTTGCTGAACAACATTTGGACACGCCAGTTAAATACTGGGAGAATATAAGTCTGGTCGGATGAGAGGATCTGCTGTGGGGATCTTCTACTCTTGTCCCTGTGTTCCAGAGTCTGTGGGGGAGGGACTTTTTTTCACTCCTTCCTCGCTTGGGGGTGGGGGGGGGGGAACCACTGGGGTGACCTCCTGGTGAGTAATGGCGGTGTGATGATGACTCGCCCATGTTCCGTGGGTGCTAGGGCGGTGCCGGCTGGCACCTGGCTGGGTCCCCCGCTCTGGCTGCTGGTGGGGACAGTGGGGCCCCCGTGTCGCTCCTCGGGCCTGCTTCCTCCTCTTCTCTCTGTTCCTTGCGTCCCGCTGCGGTCGCCTCTTCCTCTTTCCGTGGGGGAGCCGGGCGGGCCCCTGCGGGCTGTGGGGCCTGCTGTGGGGTTCTTTTCCCTGCCTGGTTTTGGGGGGGAGGGGGTCCACCTCCCACGCTCAAGGGCGGGTAGTGGGTGCTGGCAGGGGTGTGGAGGGATGGGGGTCGTGGGGGGGCGGGGCGGGGCATTTGGTGCTGCGGGTCTAGGTGGGATGCGCCTCTTCGTCGGTGGTTGTCCGGCCTAATGGGCCCGACCTGCGGGAGCCATGCCTCTTAATCACTCACTTAGCAGACACTCACACCGTTCACTGTATATATCTCTCACTAATCACATCTGGGGCGGTGGGTGGTTGGCTGGGGGGGTGGCAATGGGTCCCTGCGGCCCCCACTGGGTGCCCGGTTGCCAGGGCGCCTCGATGGGGCCGGCGGACTGCCCAGGGTCCTGCATGCTTCTTCTCCTGTCCTTGTCCTGTTCTATCTTGTCCTGTCCTTCCCCCACAGGGTGTAGCACTACAGCCCCATGTAACATTCATATATAATGGTTCATTGTTGTAGATAATGTAATGATTTACTTCTCTCGTCCTGTTTACAATTAGTGCTTTGTCTTTTGTCTTTGTTTCTCTCTCCCTTCTAGAAACTTTGTTCTGTTCGACTGATCAAGTCTGATTCTCAATAAACCTCAATCATAATACCACAGCGGAAGCTTAAAAACTCCACGGTTTATCAGCACTTTACCTTTTCAGTGTTTATGCACAACTGCCATGTTTTTTTTTTTACTTTTGTGCTACATGTGCACAAATAAGTTATGTGCTAATTTTTATTTTCCGATGTTTTATTGCTTATAAAAATGTGACGTGACATACGACATATTTTTACATAGCATCTAAAATAAATATTTCAAAATCGTTTAAATTTACTCTTAATTATTTGTGTATTTCTACTTATTGAATTAATATCAGAACATTTAAATCAATATTGAATTGAATCGCAAGCTAAAGAATGGAAATCTAATCAAATCGTGAGGTTCTTAACAATGCCTAGCCCTATAAATGAATATAGTTTTAACATGTTGTGCTTCTTTTTTTTAAAGCTGATCATTATTTGTGCGCAAGCATGGTCTGAGGAGGTTCTAAGTTTGTTCACAGAGTAAGAACAAATTCAAGTCAGAACATTTTGATGAATTACAGATTTTTGTGTCAAATCATCATATGCACAATCTCAGCACAAATTTGTGCATACACACTGTTTGCAAATGAGGCCCAATGACACTTGTGCATGTGTTAACATGTATTTTGGGCCACTTCACAGGCAAACAAGTCTTCTCCAGATTGCATGTTACAGCTCCTTCAACAGATGTTCAAAAGGATTTAGATCAGGGCTCATAAAAGGTCACTTCTGTCTCATTCCTAGATGCTATTCCGTGTTTTTAGCTGTGTTTAGGTCATCCTTCTCTTGGAAGAAAGTTTAACTCAGTTGTTTTCACAATTATGTGCAAATTACTGGCAAAGCAATTCCATCATACATTTCATTATTCACCAACACTTATTATCTTTAGTGCTAATAGTTATTTCTAGGTAGTGTTTCCACAGTGTTTTAGGTTTGTACCAGTGTGAGTGGGTTTTTTGATGTAATTTTTTTTTTTAATGTTTCTGTGGAAAGGGTTTGAAAAGTCTTCAAAAATACATAGCAGTTTAGCAATAATTTGCAAAACCAATTTAAGCTTTCCTAATTGAAACAGAAATTGGGGGATAGACTCTCTCATTCTGGACTCTCGTGACTTTTGGCTTCACAATATGACAGTATATGTTTTTGTACAGACAACAACAGTAGTCATGTCCTGTTGTTAGAAATTAATTACCTTCTGTGCTTCACAAACACATGGTTAAAGGAAGGTGGATATTTTAGACAATCAAGGTAAATCATAATTGAAAGCAGATGGATGAAGTTCACCTGAATTTAAGTGTGGACTACAGAATGCAGAATATTGCGTACCCCAAGTGCTTGTGTTCTTTTGTGGCCTGAACAGCTGAGGTTGCAGCTGGTAACTTCACTCACTCACTCACTCACTCACTCACTCACTCACTCACTCACTCACTCACTCACTCACTCACTCACTCACTCTCACGCTCACACACACACACACATACATAAACACACGCACACACACACACAGTTGTATTAATAAGTGACAGAGCACAAAACAGCAAAGAAAATGTTTTATTGGATTAAGCCTCTCCTAGCTGTCCCAGAGTATAATGGAAAGAATTTAGAAACTCAGGGAGGTCTGTCTCAACAGCCTTGTTTGTTTAACTCAGACAACTTTGGGGTATTCAGTGCACTTTTGTCCTATAGCTACTGACCAACTAGAGAGCGAAATCAAGACCCCTCCATGAAATTTCCAGGGTCAAACTATTGATCTGAAATTGTGAAACCATCCAGTAGCCAGTGTAATTACTTTTACAGATGTAATACAGAAACTCTTGACACTATATAAAGGTGTGTGTGTGTATATATATATTTATTTATTTATTTATTTTTATTCACACTATAATATTTTCTTTAGTTTTTATTATAAGGCTCAAACATAACTTACAAAATGGTGATCCTTGTTTTACAAACTGTAGAAAAACAACTTTGCTCTATGTTTGAGGGCTACTGGGACTCTAGTGACCCGAGCTCAATTCCCAACCCAATCTTTTGTTCTAAACTTTTCAAGGGCACCCTATAGAATTACAGAAAGCTGACACAGCTGCAATGTCCTATTACCAAAGTAAACGCTGGCTTGGCTGAAGCTGTCGGGTACAAAGAGCTTAAAAGCAGACATCGGGATTTTACACCCTTTATCCCGCCAAAAGAATTTTAAGTACAGCACCTTCTACGGGTGACTAACACTTGTCCCTCCATATTTATGGCTCAGGTTGACACTCTTCACATCCTATTACACATTCCATAAACAATTGAAAAACAAGAAGGTGTGATGGGACAAGATGGTATTTTATTCATTTACAATATATATGAACCCCGTGGAGTCATTATGTAAGCTCAGTCACATGCGGTAGAGATTCACTGGATAGCTGAAAAGAGCCCATGGAATGTGTGAGGAGGCGCATCATTCCATTGTTCACAAGTGGCTCCTCTGGGAATGGGAAGAGCACATATCAAGAGAAGATGAGAAGCAAGACTGTGCCATCCCATGTAATGGCATATGACAACCACCACTGAACGTCTAAATGCCTCCATTAAACTCTACAATTGGCTGTCTGCATGGAGAGTCGGCAGCACAAAGAATGCAAGGAGCAGATTTGTCTTTCCATTTTGGGGAGTTCTCGTCCTGGTTTTGGCTGAACTCTTGCCACTGGTTAGCATAATGCTTGTGTGCAGCTGCAGCTGCTACAGCAAAAGCTGCAAGTAGCAGGGGTTGTCGTTGAGCCAATATCGGTCAACTTACAGTGGTTTGGACTTTGATTCTACCTCTAACGCTCTCTCTTTTATTTTTCTCCCTGGACCCAAGCCATCAGCAGTAACAGCAACTGTTGTGTGTAGTGAGGTTCGGAACAGCATTCTAATGAGGGGCCGGACCTCGTCAGAGTTCTTCAACCACCCGCAAGGTTAATAACCGCCAGTCCTCACTGCAAACCCCCAACCTGCTTTGTGACTGAGCTTTAAGAAAGCAATAAACAGACTTGTTGGAGTTTGACACAAACACTTGCTCTGGTTATCTTGACCAGACAAAAAGGGTCAAAACGGTACAGAATCCAAATGCAATTACAATGTATACCTCTCTGTCTGCACATCACACCACTGTGTTTTTAACTTTGTATGATTGGAATGACTCACATGTAAGAAAGAAAACAGCAAGGATGTCCTATGCAAAGTCCTCGCACTGCCACATGTCAGAGTAATCTGAATGGCCAGTCAACTCTAATAGAGCCCCACTAAAGAGCTGTCAGAGGGAATCATTAATCCCAAAAGGCAGCCAGAGACAGATGGTACCATGATGGCAGATCGATGCTCTCCCTGACATCTCACCGTTTCCAGTGGCAGGAAGTGGGCTAATCCTTCAAAAGAAAGTTCCAGACTAAACACGCAAGTGGAGCCTGAGCCATGTCTTCCCCAGGCCCCGACATTACCCTACATACACTGTCTCATACATTGGATGGAAAAGAAAGGGAGAAGTAGAGAGGCATTTGTTTTTTTTCTGCTTGAGGGAAGCTTTATAAAAATTCTGACCTTCCCCCGAAGGGCCTCTCTCAGAGGTCCCAAGATGCAAAATAAATGGGGTGGAGCATATATGAACCAAAGATAACTGCCCCCAAAGTAGGCCCCAGAAGCTGAACCAACCTGGAGGCATGCAAGTAATCCCAGTATGAAATGTCCAGAAGATCATCACACCAAATTAACTCCTGGCAATTGATCTTTGATGACTTAAAGGTAGTCTTTCTTTACAGGTGCAAAATAAAACTGTATGACCACGTCTTTTGCAGAAACTGCTGTCAGTGATTACAAGTCCGCCAGCAAAAATGCACACCCTGAGCCATATTCCCTTTTGGAAAACCAGCAAAATGATTGGGATATAATTTACAATCGTTATGGAGGCTTTCTATTACTTACACCTAAGAAGAAATGAAAAGCTAGGAGGAAATATGAGATGGTTTCCCCTTTGCGGCTATAATGCCTTTCTGGGAAGACTTTCAATGGATTTTGGAGTGTGTGTGTATATGTGGAATTCTTTCTTCTATTCATCCAGGAAAAAAAACATTTGTGAGGCCAGAGGTCACTGATGTTGGACAAGAGGGCCTGGCTCGCAATATTTGTTATAGTTCATTGGTTCAAATGTAGGGCAGGGTTTGTGTGTTATACCGACAAAGGTGCAGTATATACTAGCGTTACATATCTAGGGCACGATGAAAAAGTAAGATTCCAGGAGAATTTAAGGGACCCTGGCCAAATCCTTAGTGATCAATTGATTAGATGTCTGAATACTGTTCGTATAGTGCCTGAAGTTGTCTTTTCCTCATCCTTTATTTCTGTTGAACCACATCAGTAATGATTTGACCTCAATAAATCACATCTTTATCCGAGCATAGTGTTTTCTATGTCTTAAAATTCGAGCATGATCAAACTGATACCATTACGTAATCTTACCACCATTTGTGTGTCAGAGTATTATGGTAAATAAAGTAAACATTGTCACTACAAGTTAAGCTGCTTTATTGCAGCTCCTAGCACAGTTTTGTGCAAAACTAAATGAATGTCAGATCCTGTCTGGTGTAACTGTAGCACAGTGTGATGGGGCGCCTTCTTATTTTTTGTAAGGCTAGTCGCTTTCTTTATCTATCTGATCAAAAACAGGATTCCAGTTTCTGCCTTCCTGCAGCAAAGATAGGGAGGTGTTTATTGGACACAGTCCAGGAAACTATGAATCCCACTGTCAAGAGCCTGCAAACAAACACTGCACAAATAGCTCTGGGATCAAATTGATTTTCTTTTTTAGCTTGTGTGTGTTGAAGGGTATGTGGTTTGACACGTGTCTACATGTCATCGATGGCAAATTCAACAAATTTGGCCACAGAAAAAAGCTCAACTGCGCTGAAAAGTCCTCGTTACGAACTAGTAGGGGCAAGTGATAGTGTTATCAGGCAAAATCTTGTGTGGACTAAAGCAGCTGCACAAAATGTTGGATAAAAGGCCCTGAATATGCAAAGAGAAACGGCAGCTGAAGCATGATAATAAGACTGCCATCTCATGAATGCACTGCTACTCTCCTCACTGCTGTTTTCTAACCTGGCTGTGTGGCAGCATCCACTCCAGCTTCCCAATATACTGTCCGTCAAATTAATTTAATTCCATCAACGCGATGATAAAAGGAGAGGGATAATTATTATCTTTTCCAGTCGTCACACAGTGAAGAAACGAACTTGCGGCTGCATCAGTCGAGGGGGGAGCCAGCAGTGAATCAGGACAAAGTAAGGGGGTTGCATGAACACCTGCTAGTGATCCACAACTACCACAGACAAAAACAACCAAAAAGCTGAGGGGGTGTTCATGCGATACACTGCATGGACATACAGTGCACTACCTATAGCCCAGTCTATTACTTGCCATTTGTGCGTAATTCTTAGTATCTGTTTTAACCTACTTGGAGCACCAATGTCTGTGGTTGGGTTGCATTGAAATATTTATCATAAAGTCAGTGCCGCCTTTCAAAAGTACGGCACGGGCAGACTAAAATGACATACTAATAGAAAATCCCTTTACAGGATATGAACTCAAACGTGCACTGCAAGGGAAATGCTATACAACTGACAATGACATAAAAGTTGATTTTAAGGCTAAATTTATGTTAGCGTGTTGACCTAAAACATTAAATTGCATATTTAGGAGGACATAATACATAATGTAACACGACGTATCATCTACAACAAGGAGCAGCAACGGGACTTGTATGGCAAACATTGACATGCTGCATGATGAGGAGGCCATTTGGTATGACCCACCACCATATGATCATGTCTCCTCCAAGACCTGCTCACCTTCAAAACACAAGACCAGCACACACCCATCCCAACCCTCCATTAAATGTCTCTTCCATTGATGCACTCTCCTCAGCAAGTATGTGTTCATTTGTTACCGGTCAGAGTCATTATTCTTGTATGACCCCGAAACAAAGGAATTTCTCATGCTCTAAATGTCTTCAACTATTGATCCACGGATTCGCATAGGGGTGCCTGGGGAAAGGAGTGAACAAAACCCTGCCACTGGAAAACGTTCAGAACTTTAATTTTCTTGAGGAATGCAAACAGCATGTAACAAACGCTCAGTTACTGCAGCAGAAACCCCGCTAGCTGTCAGGAAACTGGCAGACTGAAGACAAGCCCCCTTTTAGTCTTTGGCTGGATCATCATGAATTATTTTGCTATTCAGATGGGTCCTCCTTGCTGAAGAGGAAGAGTGTCGTCTGGCTTTTGATAGACCTTAGAAAGATGGTGACTACTGGATAATTCATGTTTTCATTTCTTCTCTGTGACATACCTGTTTTTCTATTTTTCATGATGTGAAGATGTTACAGCTGCAGCACCTGAACTTTGAGGCCTTGGGCACTGCATCCTTCTGCTGTACAGATTTCAAATTTAACTCAGATATGGTCTGCTGGAGTTTCCCCCACTAATTGGGAGGCTATGTCGATATATCAATTGGGCAAAAAGCTCATTTACACTCTGCGGACCAGCCGTTGTCTCATTTCGTCCTGGGTCTGAAACTAATAGAAGAAGTAGAATAGCACAAAGTAGAGCAAATATTTCAGAATTAACAACTTCCTGTTTTCAATTTAGCATTTTTTTTTCCTACACTGCAATGCTACAATTCATTTAAAAAAAAAAAATTGCTTCAGCATGCCATTTCATCGTAATTTTTCATTTCATTGCACGAACGCCACACAGATAAAACAACATCCATTTTGGGTTATTCTTTTTGCATGTTATTCGGAGAACAACGTGTATAAGTGCATGTTTTAAAGCCACGGCTGTGAGGAGTTTGAATCCCTTTTTCGCCACAATCAAGACTAAAGAACACAAACAACCAGATGATTGGCTTAAGTGTGACTAGGACTTTTAGCAATGGAGAAGCAGGTCCTTCCAGCTGAGGAATCGCCAGCTAAGTTGAAAAGGTCACGCCACGATGCTGGCCTCGCCTAAAGTATGCCAACCATCTTGGACCCGTAGAGGTCACAGATGCAAGGTCCATCCTTCAGCTCTCTGAGCCATTTTAGGAAAAACGTGGCAAGGACATATTCTTGGGTCGTCGACACGCATTCCAGCACGCATACACCCAAGATAGGAGCCCAACAAGTGGTGGCCCTTGAGAAACAAGCCTGGTTTGACTCCATCAGCACTTAGAACCTTCAGCGTTATCACAACCAAAGGGATGGGATAATAAAGGGGTGCCTTTGGGAGGATATTCAGCATCCATTGCTTATAACGAGCTATTAGGTGACATTTATTTACACAGGGAAACGCAACCCATTATTTACAGCAAACTGTTTTCCTAATTAACCACTGGCGGACTTGATTTTGGCCTTATTCACTCCTTCAATTTCTGTCTTTTTTTTTTTTTTTTTTTTTTTTTTAGATGTCTGTCAATTTATCAGGCGAGAGCCGCCAACCTCGACGGGAAAAATGTTCTTCAAACTCACGGTGCATCTCCAATAATGCATGCACATCATGCCCCGGTACGCACAAATTCTCACAAGCACTAACAAAAGCACATTCCAGTGGTATCTATGCAGGAAAAAGACAAAAGCGGTTTAATGTCGTGCCTTTCACACAATTTGCAGCACAGCCCATGCTATAAATCTGGCCTGGATTCAGTCAAGAGCCTTGCAAGCGATATTCAGGGACAAACTTTGCGCTGGTCCCATGAACGCACCACTGCCAATTCTGTCTAGTATTGCCTGGGAGCCCACAAAAGTCCAGGTTCAACGTAGTTGATGATGAGATGTTTCCCGGATGGCACTGTGTTCACCTGATGCTGCCATGCAGCCTAAGGTACCAACAAGGGGGGCGGGACACGCCATCGTCCGAAATGACATCCCGTACGACACCAGAAACGCAAGAGGCGCACGCGCGCGAACTGTCTAATAAAGACGAATAATTAGCTCTCGAGGGCAAATAGGAGACGAGCGAGAGAAGCTCGAGATGAGCCTCAGAACAGGCACCAGTACGAACCTGTTTCACTTCAGCAGGCATGGTCCAATTTCCCTCCCTTCGCTCCCCAAAATGGGAAAAAGAAAAAAAAAAAACGTCTCAACGTCTGATGGCTATTTCCAACAGTTGGGAAAGTTCTGCCTTTGCGTCCTCTCCTCCGCTCGTGTCCTTGCGTTAACCTCGTGTATTTACGTGGAGTTTTCCCTCCGAGAGCGCAGAGGTAGCGGCTCAGAAGCGGTCAGCCATCCTCAACTAGCCGCGTCAAGTTCAACCAAGTTAGCGATAACTACACCGGAAGTTGTGGAAGATGCCCTTCAAAGTCAAACCGGCAGTGGCGCTCAAGTCGGCCAACAGATCTACTGTACGACAACACAATATTAAAATAGCGATTGTATAAAATCTTTACATCAAACTTTATGGACCTCGGCGCTAAAATGTAATACACTACACGTGATGTAGATCAGTGGTTCTCAAACGTTTTACACCAAGTACCACCTTACAAATTCCTGGTTCTCCAAGTACCACAACAACAGCAGACCCGAGATGAAAATACAGTAGCACAGTAGGCGTAAGTGTTCATCCAACGTGAGGCAGAAATTGGCAGTAAAAAGGCTATTGTAAGCCACTGTAACATTGTGCACAGCACTTAAATATAGGAAAATTAAAGAAATGTATTTAAATAATAATTCAATTGAAATGTATTACACATACAAAAAATAGCTACATGAAGGTTTGTTTAAAAAAAAAAATCGAAAAGATGAAGAGAAAATGTATTGACAAAATATTTGCTCAGTTTTTGTCACTTGAGTGGATACACTTTTACAGTGAAAGTGAAATAATACGACATTTAGGATCTGTTTGAACTGTTATTGTTCTACTCACCAAAATTATGTGCTGGGGTATTCCAAAAAAAGTGGCATAGGCCCATTATGTATGTTTTGTTTTTGTTTAGTTGTTGGTCTTTTCTCTTTTGTTTCTGCTGGTGTGGCATTATCATTATTGGTAATCTAAGACTAACAACATATGCAGAACTGTCACAATTTAGAGGTTGAGAATACATGTTTAAAATTTCACATTTAAAAAAACAATGAATAACATACACAGAGAGAGATTTGCATGAATTTCATTATTATTGTTTTACATTCCTGCATCTTCATTGAAGTCATCCCCATGTTGAAAGACTGACATAAGTGTGATGCTTCTGCAACTGAAACATATGAAAGAGCTTTTATTTTGAAATTCATAGCACGTGAAATCCAGTCTCTGTTCAGCTGTGTTTATTGTATTTGACAACTTCTAGTACGGGAAAGACTGCTTTGCAGAGATGATGTATTTATAGAATGGAGGGAGTATAGAAGGAAAGAGAAACATACTGTATTCGTCTGAGGAATCTTGCTCTTTAATTAATCCAAGTCCATAGCGGCTGGAGCAGAATTGTGTTGACATTAAGACAATGTGCATTGGATTATGTATGTCTCAATATAAAACACATGCACACATGCACAAACTCACACGCGCACTTTAGGCTTCCTTTTTGGGTCTATCTCTAGCACCTTGCTGGGGTGGGACCAGCACCTTCTATACACCCCAGCTGCCTCTGTCTTTCACCCCAAGGACCCCCTCCCCCTTTGTGGCCTAGAGGGACACGGAGAGGAAAAGGAGGGGGGTGTCAGACACAAAACGAAAGTTGCCCCCATTGAGGCAAAGGCACGCCCGTACGCTGCAAAATTTTACACATCCATGCAGGCGGCTGCTTTTCTCTGCCTCTTTGTCCCGTTCCCCTCACTGCTCTGGGTGTGAGGGAGGGTTGGGACGTACGTGAAAGAAATCACACTCCGATATCAAGTACTGTGTCCACGACTACGGTGGAATGTTAATCTAATAATGTCAATGAAAGCTTCACCGAGAACTTCGAGACGTTTGGACAGTCGACAGAGGCTGAAAGGGATGACTGGACTTAAAATAAACAGCGAAAGGAGAAATCCCAAGCACAGAGGAAATGCCTGAGGTTCAGCATTCCACCAGCCTGGCAGTGCTGTTTCATCTCCCTAGTGTTGCCGATTCAATTGTTCTTATAAAAGAGCTAGCCCACCGTGCACCACTGGTTTTAGTTCGAGTTACAATCCACAATACCTCCAAAATAGTGGCGTTTTTAGTTTGTATTTGTTTCAACTCAATATCTTTGAATGATTTACATTCAAGCAAGTGAATCTTTGATTACATTTAGCAATTGTTGGTCAAAACCTGTTAAGCGCTTTGGAAAACTCAAAAGCAGGAAAAATGTTTGCAGAAATGTATTTCAGCTACTGAATGCTGAGTGAATTCAAACATTGACCTGTTGGAAGGTGGGGGAGTAAAAAGACCTCAGGGGCTAACAGGTTATACCTGTATACATATACAGTGGAACCTTGTTTTAAGGGACCCCGGTTTAACGGATATCGGAAGTAACGGGCCAGCAGCATGAGGCACATGGCTAATTTGCACGCGTCCTGGCTCGCCGCACTCTTGAAAACAGCAGGCCTGGGTTCAAATCCTGGCTGAAGGAGTGAAGTTTGGATGAACTTTCAAACTTTTTTTTATATATATTTATTTGCAGTAAATTAGTGCTGTATTGTTTGTTTTATGCCACGTAAATAGTTTACAACTAATTTTGTACTGTACGGTACCTATGGTGGTATTTAGGCCATGAAAAAAAGTGCTGCAATATAACGAACAATTGGCTGTAATGGACGACCCCCCCCCCCCCAATTAGTCCATTAAATGGATGGTGCAGCTGATGGTGTAGTGGTACACTCACCTGACTTTGGTGCAGCCAGCGTGGGTTCAGTTCCCACGGTGTGAATGTGAGTGCAAATGCTTGTCCGTGTCTATATGTGCCCTGCGACTGACTGGCGACCAGTTCAGAGTGTAGTCCGCCTTTCGCCCAAAGTCAGCTGGGATAGGTTCCAGCACCCCGTGACCCTAACCAGGATAAGCGGTGTTGACAATGGCTGGATGGAGATAAGTGCTGAAAACAGTGCAAAGACTGGGTACAATACTGCCGGGCATCGCGATTAACTGCCCGCTGAATTTCACCGGAGGCAAAGGAGGAAATTGTCCCAGCGGTGCGGCTGCAGGTCATTCCGCTGGGGCTCAAGGCTGCCTCTCTGCAGCCCGTGAGAGGGTGTGCAACCTGCATCCCTGGGTATTCTCCTCTCCCTGCTTAGGAGCCAGGAGAGAAGGCACGTATTTGATTGAAAGCTTGAAAGTTCTGGGGAGGCTGGGTTTTCAGACTGTTCAGCGTTACACCCAGTCTGTGGAAGCTGAAAGAACATCTCAATTCTTGTCCTTTTTAAAGCCTCATTTCATATACTTTGCCATTTTTTTATTCATTCAAATTTGTCCAACTTGTTAACAATACTCTTCTCAGTGGTGTGTAAAAGTTACAAGGCATTTTTGGGGTAACTTAGGGGGGACGGTGGCTGCTATCGGCAACCTTCACAAGTACCCGATACCTTGAAATAAGGCCAGTATACGCCCGATACTGATACCTGGTATCGGTAGCTTTAAGCACGTGTGTAATGGGACTGCAGTGGAATATTGTAACAGTTAACACAGATAATTTCCTCCGGCTACAAATGCAAGTTTAAATCTCTACCATGCAAAGAGAAAGCCATATACTGTATCAACAACACCCATAAACTCCACTGGGCGGCTTCTCTTGGTCCGAGCTCATCTGTGCTGTGGTCTGACGAGTCCAAATTTCCAATTGCTTTAGGAAATCATGGATGTCGTGTTCTCTGGGCCAAAGAGGGAAAGGACTATCCAGATTGTTATCAGCGCAAAGTTCAAAAGCCAGCATCTGGGATGGGTGTGTTTGTGCCCATGGCATGGGTAACTTGCACATCTGTGAAGGCACCATTAATGATGAAAGGTACATACAGATTTTGGAGTGGATAGTAATAGTAATAATAGTGGGAAATAACTGCACCAAATGTGACAAATAAAATTCTAATTAAATATATGTACGTTTTTACTTAAATTTAGTATAACATTTTTAAAATCTTCAAATTATTTGTTGGGGAGTTTGGTAATATATAAAAGGTTTTCTCGGGGGAGTCAAGAATAGTTTGAGAACCGCTGGCATATACAAAAAAACAGCAAACAGCAAAAACATGTTTCTGCATTGTAATTTCAGGTAAATGTTCCATCTGAATGTGGAGGTAGGCGATCCACAGTTGACTAATTCTTTAGGATTATGTGAGCCCCACGGGAACTTTTCAGAGTCCATCCATCCATTTTCCGTACTGCCTATCCTTACTGGTGGTTTGGAAAGCCTGAGTCTTCCCACGTGTGCGTGCAAATTTAACAGCCCAACACTGAACATAATCTCAAATGTGCCATTGCAGTTTTTAATCATCGCCAGGGAAAATTGGGTAGATGAATGGACAGTTAAATTCTGCAAAGCTCCAAGGTGACAAATAGCAATACATTTGTAGTTTTCATTGAAAAACTACTATGCAAATTGCGCCCTGAGAGCAAAAAAAACAAAAACCACAACAATGTGCCCGTGTTAAAAATGTCAAATCAGTATGTAAACTCACGAGGCTTGTTAAAAAAAAGGCTTTGAAGAACACCTTCGGACCTAGATGAACCGTGAAGACTGTTTTCAATTATCGGTAGTCTTTTTTTTTTTTTAATGTTAAATGGCATTTTTTAATGTTAAATGACTGATTCGAAGGCTGAAGGTTTGAAGCCCCTCATAGAGGAATATAAATAGCTCACAATATAAAAGGGATTTCCACTGCTAGCCATTCTTTCTCTATATCTGTGTAAACTACAAAAATATGTCCAACCCAGGGTAAAAATGTGTGTTCCGAACTGATCCACAAAAAAATGACTTTAAACAGTTAGCAGTGTGATTCATGGGCCATCCCAGCTGACAATAAACCTACATTTGCAGATTCTTAATGTCTTTATAATTCCCCTGTTCTGCACATGTATGGGTTCATAAATGTTATGTTTTGGCATAACGTGACGCTGCTGTACAAAGTAGGGTTTACACACAAAAGATAAAATAACTCTGTAGTCCATTATTGTTGTCATGGTGCTCAGGTACATGCACAAGATTAGATCAAGCAATTCAAACAGTGCATGTCCTCTGTTTTCACAAACTACCATTTTCGGTGTTTAAAGTTAGAATCTGTCAATTCTGTTGCCCCCTACGCTGGAATTACGCATTACAACAACAAGGCTGTCCCTCGCTTCGATATGATGTAGGCCACCCCTTGTATGTGATGATTCCACAAGATTCTACATTTTTATTCTGTTTTGAAGAACAGCCAGTGAGAAAAAAATAATTAGTCGGAAGGGGCAATTGTTGTAAATTCACTATAGTATTTTGTGCATGCATGGCTTGGATGTTGCTGAACTTTATTATTATAATTTTTATTTACTTTTTTTAATGTCAGGCACCTTGTTGGGCAGCTAAGGGGTCCTTGGGAAGAACATGAATTTCGGTCATGTCAGATGGCTACAATACAGACAGAGTGAGTCTTTCGCTATTATTGCTGCGTTTGTTCAGTGCATGCTTTTTACATCAGGCATCTTGTTGGGCAGTGTAAGGGTCCTCGGAAAGAGATTTTGTTTATTCGCGGCAATTAATTATTCTTTTTGTTTACACTATAATTGATGTATGATTATTTTCTGCCACAGAAACACAAAATGATATGTTTAGTGAACTTTTTACAAAAGACAAGGGGTCCACGCTCCGCAGACTGCTCGGAAAAAATGCGTCATTTCCACTATGTCATTTTCAGTGAATCAGCGCAGAAAAGTCTACGGTAGACACTAAATATATAAAAAAAAATCTAATACTGAAAAATAGAGCAAGATGTTAGAGGCTGATAGGCTTAATCAGCATTTGTCATCTCCTCTAGTAGTGGCTTGGGTGAAAATGTTTTTTTTTTTTTCTTTCTTTTTTAAACAAAAACTCATTACATACTGCAGGTTTAAGCCTGTTTTACATGGTGCCCCAGACTGCCTCTAAATGGTTGCCCCTAAAATTTGAGACAGGGCTGAGTAAATTTGTCATCTACTCGAACGTGTGAAAAATTAGTAAATTTGCAGATTTTTACATAAAAATTAAATGTTTAAATATTTTTTTGTTGCTGACGAATGTCTGCTCCACACTTGAGCCCAGTTGTTGTCAAAATTGCACAAACAAGTCTGGAACTCTGCACTATGCAAAATTGTGGCGGAAAGATCAGTCACCATAGTGCAAAAAAATTAATAAACATTCACTATAGCAAGTGATAAATGTCAGCTCCCCGAGTCAACATCTTGACAGTACGTGAGATGGAGGCTATGATTGCGGCTGATGACGCAACGCAAGAATGGCATTTTCTAGAACTTTCACATGTGAAGTATAATGAATTTGACTTGGTATCTATTAGTTTTTAAATGTTTGCATTTTCAAGTTTCCAAACACCTTTCAGTTTAATTTAAACAGCCCCGAATTAATGTTTGAATTAACAGTAACAACTGATGAATGACATACTACAATGGACACTCAGAACTTGACCAGAACTTGTAAGGCTGCTCTTGTTTGGGTTTTGAATTTAAGAAAATTAAACCTAAACATTACTTTGTATTTCATTTTAGCGTCACCTATTGTCATGTAACTGCAAAAAAAAAAAAGGATTTGTTGTTAATTGTAAGATGAAAACCCCCCCAAAAACCCCCCCAAAAATCTTTGAAAATAAGTTACTTTTTTTAGATCTAGTGTCGTCATGAACATTTTCCTCTTTGCTATGTGATAACTGACACGCTTTTAGAAAGGATATACACCCCTGCCTCTCCCCCCGAAAAAAACCTGGCAGAGAACAAAACTATTTAAGAGTCAAGGGAGTGAGGGAGATCAGCTGATTCCAAGCCACGCCGTCTCATTTTTGTACCGCATTGCCCTGTTTTCGTCCACATTCTTTAACTTTTGGACCATAATTTACTTTAATAGTTACAGTATTTTAGTTGTTATACTTTCCAACTGGTTTAAGTTCTGAGAGTCCACTGTGTAATACTTTATTAATTGTTTACGACCAAAGGGACTCAGGTTCCATTTTCCCAAATGGCATCGGCACTCATAGCCCAGGTTCCCTTCGACAAGGCACCTACCGAAATTGTGCCGGAAAGCTGCTCACTGCTCTATTTTGTCACTAAAGCGATGTGCTCATTGTATTCACTCGTTTTATAGACCAAATTCATACTTCAAATCATAATTATTTTTTTCTGTTAAATTATTGCTGGCAGAGCCTATATTACTGGAACTCATCACACTAGCAACTAATCAGACCTTGTTCACCTCTCTCACTTTCATTTGGATCTGCCTCTGAAGATGATTTGATATACTTTAAACTACTATGGAGACATAAGTAGGTCTTTTGTTTCGAAACATGAAAAACAAGCAGCAACATTCTTGGCACTCCCTACTGGCTACTCCACATAACAACAGTATAGAAAAAAGTGGTGAAGGAGGACCTTGGGAACAGTCTGAGGTGCAAAAATAAACAAAGGAGCCACTTTCACACTAAGGTAATTAGGGTGTTTATGGAGGGCGAGAAGGTTCCTGATGGCACAGTGGGTGGAAAACACCGGGTCGAGATACAGGAGGAATAGAAAAGGAGAGCAGGGGGAAACTAAGGTTCATTGTTAGGAAACTGATTTATGAGGGTACAAGGTCTCCCAGCCCCAGCCAGTTGAAGGATAGATCTTCTGTCACTATATCACCCTCAGCCCTTTGTGTGCATTGTGCCGAGACAGGGCTGGGAGCTGTGTGGAGATGAAAGTGGGTGGAGGGCCACTGGGCCGACTGTTGGTGGAGTACTGCAGTGCCATCGCAGGGTTAGGGCCTGTACATCCTCACCACAGACAGCAACACTGATCAAAAGCTGCACTGTTCCCTCCCGTCTGAAGCTGTAAAGTCTTTGAAAACTTCTCACAACATTCAGACAACAAGATGATAGAGGTCTGCAGTGTCAGAAGCCTGCTGAATAACAACACTTAAAAACTAAACCAACAGTTTATGATACCATAATGCATGAAATTATCCTGTTTTCTTATCAATGTGCACGGCACGAGATGGGAGATGAGTCGTCTGGTGAAATGAGGTCACCTTTCTCCCTCAGCCTCGGAGGGATGGGGCTGTCTGTCTCTTGTCTGTCTATCTCTACACGTAGAATTTCCCATAATACATTACTTGATCTTTCAAAGCCTTGATGAAGACGTACCTTCGGGCAAAAATCAATTTGCAAAGGCGAGCGCAATATCAAATGAAGAAAGGGCTTCTTAGTATGAGTGGTCGCATGAAGGGACTGTCAATGGATCAAGATACAAAACAGTTTTCGATCTATGTCACTGAATCTCTTTTGGTGATTAAGTGAAAGAAGCGAACGGAGGGTCTGACAGAAACGTTCTAATGTTTTGCACTGAACGGTACAGAATAAGCATGTTCTTTGCATTGATTCATAAAGCGCTAAATTGATAAGAATGAGGACAAGAATTAATCACAAAAATTCCTGAAAAATAGGCCATTGCCGTTATTATTAACACACTATACGTTATGTACAGGGGTGCACATAAGTGATTTTCAGGTGTGCATGTGCACTGAAAATACTAAAAGCGCACCGGATTCAAATGTGTCAGTGCACATTTGCATACCAAGCATTTTGCATGTTTTTTATTTTTGGGGGGTGGGCAGTGGGGTAGATGGGGCTCGAGCAGCGTTGTCATTCCCGAATGACTTGTTCAAATAAACCTTTGAGTGAACGTCCTGAATGGAATAATTTCATGATCTGATTCATTCCTCTTTCAATTCAGTTGAGCTCAGCCGCGAGCTTGTACCACATGAGAAACTAAAACTGCAAACGGGGACACTCGCAGGGCAGTAACGGTGACTGAGTGGAGAGGCAGTGGGCTTCTTGGGCATCTCAGTCTCCCTGTGCAGTGGCTACGATGGTCTGTCAAAATGTTTCTTTACATGAAACCAGTCTGTGGTGCAAAAGCGATCAGGGATTGCGCTTCTCGAGAACTGCGCCAAACCAGTTGATCGTGTGCTCCCATACTGGTCCTGCAGGAACCCAAGTGTGCTTCAGCTTGAGGTCACAAACTGATGGCTGAACATTCTCCTTCAGGATTTGCTGTTCAAGAGCAGAATTCATGGTTCCATCAATCACAACAATTCGTCCAAGTCCTGAAGGAGCAAAACAGCCCTAGACCATCACACTACCACCACCATGTTTGACTATTGGTATGATGTTCTTTTTCTGAAATATTGTGCTATATTTACACCAGATGTAACACCTTCCAAAAAGCTCAACATTCATATCCTCAGTCTGTATAACATTCTCCCAAAAGTCTTGGGAATCATTCAGATGTTTTATTGCAAGTAAGACGGGCCTTTATGTTCTTTTTGGTCAGCAGTGGTTTTCGCCTTGGAACTCTCCCATGGATGCCATTTTTGTCCAGTCTCTTCCTTATTGTTGTGTCATAAACACTGACCTTAACTGAGGCAAGGGAGGCCTGCAGTTGTCCTGAGTTCCTTTGTGACCTCCTGGATGAGTCCTTGCTGCTCTCTTGGTGTAATATCTGTAGTCCGGCCACTCCTGAGAAGGTTTACCACTGTTCCATGTTTTCTCCATGTAAGGATCATGGCTCTCTCTGTGGGTCGTTAAAATCCTAAAGCTTGAGTAATGGCCTTTGTAATCGTTACTTTATTTCTCGACTGTTCTGGAATTTCTTTGGATTGTGTCATTTTGTTACAGCTTTTTTAGATCTTTTGTCCAACTTGATTTTGTCGCAACATATTCTGTTTAAGTGATTTGATTGAACGGGTCTGGAGTTAATCAGTTCTTATTGCCCTTTAATATTGTAACGAGCTTTTATGTCTGTTTATTGTTGTGTGTTGCTGTTGGGGGGTTGTGAGAGCAAGACGTGTTCTGTTGTACTTACCGCTGTTAATTCCGAGGGGCTTTGAACGGATCGCTCTGCTCAGTGTAGGGAAAATCGGAGAAAGCGACAGCCTCGAGGTGAGCTGATTTCAAAGTACTGTACATCGTTCATCTTGCTCCTCTTCTTTTATTTAACCGTTTATGTTGATTTCAATTTATTTTTCTTATTGTAAAAACATGAAATATGAAATTAAGAGTTAATAGTTATAATTGATTTCTCTCTCTCTCTCTCTCTCTCTATATATATATATATATATATATATATATATATATATATATATATATATATATTGAAGGTGGCTTTTCAACCTATTTTTGGCACCTCCTTGAGGCAGTGGTACCCTTAGAATGTGTTAATCTTGCCCAATGGGCGGGCCAGCCTTGAACACATGTACACATCAAAACAAAAAGTTCATCCATGAGGTCGGTGTGTTGGGAGAAAAAATTAGCATCGACAACCACCACTGGTGCTCCTTTGAGAACCAGACCCAAATTGTTACATGCACTCCTGGCTATGTATAATGATACAGTATAATGCTTATGAAGACTCAATTATAATAAGACGGTCACATGGTCCAGTAAAAAACACCAGCAGATTACCAAGGAATCCGACTGGCCTGCTTTGCATGTATCTTCAACCCACAGACAAAGGCCGTGGACAGTCGCTACAGCGAAGGGCAAAAAAAGAGGATGCAGGTCAATGCAAAACATTGACATCAGACCTACAAATAGATTGGAGCCACTCTTACAAGACCCTGGCCAAGAATGCCCATCCCCCACCAACACTGAAAGGTATGAAACCAAATCATACAAGAAAAAAATGGCACCCCAAATGTTAATAGTTGGTGATGGAGCTGTCAAGGATGTGAAACGTTTTTGCAGTGAGAAGAACACCTAAGTACTGTTTTGCCAATGACATGGTGTCTGATATTTAAAAAAAAAAAACAATCCTGGAGATCACAAATGAGCACCCAATTGTGAAATCTGTCATTATACACACAGGGGCCCTGGATGTTGTTAAGCAGCAATCAGAGGTACTGAAGCAAGATTTAATTGATCTAACAAAAGTGCGATGTCTAGATGCTGCGGTTTTCATAAGTGGACCTCTCCCAATGGTACAATTTGGAGATGAACATTCTCCCCGTGCCTGCGTGGGTTTTCTCCGGGTACTGCGGTTTCCTTGCACATCCCAAAAACATGCACGGTAGGTTAATTGAAGACTCTAAATTGTCCAGAGGTATGACTGTGAGTGCGAATGGTTGTCTGTTTATATGTGCCCTGCGATTGGCTGGTAGATCATAATATAGTGCTGAACAGGTTGGAAACACGGGTAGGACTAAATGAAACAGTCCTTAAATGATTCAGGTCCTACCTGGAGGAAAGGAGTTATTTTGTAACCATTGGAAATGTTCAATCTCATCAAATGGCTAAGGGTCTTAAGGGTCAGTTCTTGGACCCCTCCTGTTCAGCCTGTATATGCGACCCTTGGGTCAAATTCTTCAGAACTTTAATTTTGACCATCATAGCTATGCGGGCGGCATGGTGGACGACTGGTTAGAGCGTCAGCCTCACAGTTCTGAAGACCCGGGTTCAATCCCCGGCCCCGCCTGTGTGGAGTTTGCATGTTCTCCCCGTGCCTGCGTGGGTTTTCTCCGGGCACTCCGGTTTCCTCCCACATCCCAAAAAGCATGCATTAATTGGAGACTCTAAATTACCCATAGGTGTGACTGTGAGTGCGAATGGTTGTTTGTTTGTATGCGCCCTGCGATTGGCTGGCAACCAGTTCAGGGTGTACCCCGCCTCCTGTCCGATGACAGCTTGGATAGGCTCCAGCGTGCCCGCGACCCTAGTGAGGAGAAGCGGCTCAGAAAATGGATAGATGGATAGCTATGCGATGACACACAGTTGTATCAAGCAGTGTCTCCAGATGACTACAGTTCAATTGAGGTGTTGTATCAAATAACTGGATGAGCCAAAACCGTTTTCAATTAAACCACAACAAAACCAAGATAATTGCTTTTAGCAATAAAGAGGGTTTCTGTTTGTAAATACCTTGAGTCACTGTCTTTAAAAAAAAACAAAGACCAAGTCCAAGATTCTGACTGGACTTTCAACAGTCATATCAAATCAATTACTAAAACTGCCTTCTACCATCTGAAGAACATTTCCAGACTTAAGGCTTGCATGTGCCAAGCAGACCAGGAGAAGCTCATCCATGCTTTTATCTCAAGTCGACTTGACTATTGTAATGCTCTTCTGACTGGACTCCCCCAAAAGAGCATGAAATCGCGGCAGCTCATTCAGAATGCTGCAGCTTGGGTTCTGACCAGAACAAAAAGGTCAGAGCATATGACTCTAATTCTAAAGCCTCTACACTGGCTCCCTAGTCAGCTTTAGAAAAAATTGTAAAGTTCTGCTACTGCACTTATATAGCGCTTTATCTACAGTGCCCAAAGCCCTTTAAAAAGCCTCACATTCACCCACTCACACACACATTCATATTCCAATGGGTGGTTGCTGCCATGCAAGGTGCTGCCAGGCCCACTGGGAGTAAATTAAGGGTTCGGTGTCTTGCCCAAGGATACTTCTACATGGGGACAGTCATGGCCAGGATTTGAACCAATGACCCTTCTGTCACTGGACAACCTGCTCTACCTACTGAGCCACAGCCACCCAGGTTAATGCCCTGAACACATGGAAGAAATGCTCATGGAATATCAACCCAGTAGGACATCTACAGACTCAGGTCAAATAGTGGAGCACAGTGTCCAAAGCAAATATGGTGAAGCAGCATTTAGCTATTATTCTGTGAAATAGGTTGCCAACAGAGCGGCACGGTGGA
Source organism: Phycodurus eques (assembly GCF_024500275.1). Lineage (NCBI taxonomy): Eukaryota > Metazoa > Chordata > Actinopteri > Syngnathiformes > Syngnathidae > Phycodurus > Phycodurus eques. The sequence continues at coordinate 27,711,523 of NC_084527.1, forward strand.
CGAACTGGTTAGGCGTCAGCCTCACAGTTCTGAGGAACCTGGGTTCAATCCCCGGTCCCGCCTGTGTGGAGTTTGCATGTTCTCCCCGTGCCTGCGTGGGTTTTCTCCGGGCACTCCGGTTTCCTCCCACATCCCAAAAACATGCATTAATTGGAGACTCTAAATTGCCCGTAGGCATGACTGTGAGTGCGAATGGTTGTTTGTTTCTATGTTCCCTGCGATTGGCTGGCAACCAGTTCAGGGTGTAACCCGCCTCCTGCCTGATGACAGCTGGGATAGGCTCCAGCACGCCCGCGACCCTAGTGAGGAGAAGCGGCTCAGAAAATGGATGGATGGAAGTTGCCAACAGATGTGATGTCAGCCCCAAGTGTGACTGTTTTTAAGCCCGGGTTAAAAACTCTCCTTTTTTCCTCATGCTTTTTAGAGCATTTCCACTTTTAAATATTTCTTGCACTGTATGCTGTTTTAATTGTACTTTGTTTTAAATATTTTTCAGTTGTTTTTTCATTGTTTTTAAATGTTTTTAATCATGTAAAGCACATGGAGTTTCCTTGTGTATGAAATGCGCTGTATAAATACATTTGCTTTGCGTAAGTTCCTCACAAGGAATATGAATGGATTCCAATGAAAGAAAAATGGTGCTATCTTCTCGGTGGTTTATAAGATCTTGATGTAGAGTACATAATTGGAAATAAAATTTAAAAATGTTGATCCCTTCTCTCATATTCATTTTCCCAACATTTTCTGGACACAGCAAAACTAATGGATTTGCCTCAAGGTTCAACAACTTTTGGAGGGAAATATATTTTGCACTGCTGGAGAACTGCTCTAGACTACATACATACAGCGAGGTCTTTCTAATTCCAGTTACCTTGACAAGGGCATAACACAGTATTACAAACACTACAGTGTTTGAAATAGTTAGTGGGTAAAAACTATGTGCATCCTAGTATTTTATGTTTTCGGGTTTTATCTGACCTATATTATGCCTCATGCAACATCTATGGAACACTGGACAACTCGTGCTGAAGGCGTCAGGAACATACAACCCCATACAAACTGCCTGAGCAAGTTTAGCCTGCAGGGTTTCTAAAATGAGTGAGAAATGCCTGTTGGCCAACTGATATGTCAGTGTGATGTAAAATGATTAATATTTATGTGATCAGTCCCCAGTTACAGTCAATTTAACTTCCAAAGTATGTGCAGTGTGAGGATTGAGTTCCACAATGTGCGAATGTGTATGATAATGTGAGCAGGGGGTATAATTCACAAACTGTTATTCCTATAAACATTTATGAGTATATAGAGTTCCTCTTTCAAACACAAGTACTACACATATACACATAGAGTACAGAATTGGTAGTTGACCATAGAAAAGATTCCAGGAGAAGGGTTAACGCTTTCACCTTTTCCTTCCTCCCTCTGTGAGGCCCCTACAGTGTAAACACTGACACAGACCATTAACAAAATGTAACCTCAGGCACATGTGAGGTACTGTAAGTATAATCATTTGTGTGGGTTTTACACCTTATTAAAAATAAATGTCCTTTCCACTTTTACCGTGAATAAACGTGCTGCATCTTAGCATTGCAGGTGCTGCATGAACAAATTGCTTTCGATTTCTAGTTATTAAAACGTGCAGTTTGAAGGGCTCTGTTCAAAAATTTATTTTGAGTGAAAATTGGGATGTCCAAAGTAAATTTGTACAAAAGAAGTACATGCCTCAGGAGTATCCTCAGAGAGGAAGGTGTGAGCAAATATATCCTATGGTTCTCCACCGTGGAAGTCATCAACAAAGGTAGATAATTTTTCACGGCAGAGGCTTGAAATGTCAAAATCAATCGGCTGATGTTTCTGTTGACATTTATAGAAAATTACAGATGTCTCATTTGTCCATTTTCTGCTATTGCGGATACAGTCAGCAGTGAAAGAAGCCCTGGCAAGGATTCCTATATCTGGATGAAAGGCCACATTCAATCAAAACCACCACCAGACAATATCAAAGACCAGAAGGTGAAAGAGGTGAAAAAGGTAATTCACAGAACATCCAGGACAGGGTTCAAGCAATGTGAATAGGTGTCTCAAAATGCCAGAACTTGAACTTAAAATGCTAGAACTAGAATTGTGATTGATTCCCACCGATGAGGAGGACCTAACATGATGATGGAATGAGCTTGCTCAGATGGAACAACTGCATGGGAGAACAAAATGTCTCTAGACGAGTTAGCTGGGATGTGAAGGTGTGGTTGAAACACACAAGAGGGGTGGGCCAGCATGCTCACACAATTACCTGCATCACCACTTGCTGCCATGCTAACGGTTGGCTGGTGGGAGGGTTGGGAAGCACATTGGCCCGCCCAAGCTGCAAGGTGCGTCGCTCCTCCTCGAGGGCTCGAGTCAACTGCTCAAAACGGGCCTCCTGTTCTTTCACTGACGCCAGGATGCTGGAAGCTGAGCGAACGTCATAGTCCTCCATGTCCAGTATTAGTTGCACTTGTCCTGATCTTCCAGGTTAAGGAAGGAGAGGAGAGAAGGGAAAGAGGGGGTGGGGTACCAGGTCAATAAAGACACCCAGACCCAGAAGAAAGGGCAAGTAGCAACTACAGGATGTCTTAGCTTTTGATCAAATACAGGAAAGTTTGGCCATTGGAGCGTTGACTTTCTGTGCAAGGCTTTAGCTAAGCCTCACGCATAAAAAGTACCAACATGACATAAACTGAAACAATTAAAATGTCTGACTGCATGACCTGAGTGGGTCATAGCACATAGAGTGCCATTTGTGCTAGTTTAATCTCTTTCATTTGCGCTTTTCCAACACCAATGCCAAAAGGGAAAAGCCTAAATTCTCCTTGCAAAGGAGAGGCCTGTGAGGGGATATCTAGGATTCACAAAGCCCAGAACAGCAGCCACATTAATGAGGGTACTCTGCTGGGTGCCAATTATATGTTTGTGTTTTGAAGTTTGAGGCCCATTTGCTAATTAAGACAAACCCTGGTAGGAAGGATGGCTCTCAGTGTAGGTTTTGACAAAACATCACTTGAACAAAATGGAAGCATAATTCACCAATTGCTGGCAAATTAAAGGGAATCAAACATCACACACTTGGGTCCCTTTCACACATGTACAGCAAACCCAACTTTATGTGAAGGATATTTTGGATACTCTGGTGAAAATAGTCTCGTCTAATAACTTGTAATTTCCAGATCGTTAAATGACCTCTCCTCTTTACAGCTATAACAATGTCCAGTCTTCTTGGAAGACTTTCTATAATAATTTGGAGTATGTTTGTATTTTGTCCATTCTTCCAGTAAATTATTTGACAGGTCAGAGGTCACCGACGAGTACCTGGGTTCCAATCTTCATTGTAGTTCCTTCCAAAGGTGTTGGTAAAGCGATGGCTCTGTGTGGGCTAGTTAAGTTCTTTCACACCAAATGAATCCATCCATCCTATATAATCTCAACCTTTATTGAGCCCAGGCACCCATTTTATATAAGACAAATCACACAGCACGCCCCCAAACAACAATACTGAAATAATGATGATCTCATTTTTTAATTTAGTCACAAATTGACTTTCTCAGTGTGAAATCTGGGTCTGTTTGTTTGAACACAAAGTTGATATACTCGCAGATTTATGTCATGAATGGTAACAGGTGAATATACAGGCTTATTGTACCTTCCTTCTGCCATCAAACTGAAGAGCATAAAAATTTTCTGCCTTCCACTACACATTGCTGGCATAGATAGAGGACATATTTGTAGATAATAAATAATATTTTTGGGGGAAAATAATTTAATTGGATAATTTCCCTAACCATCTTCTTGACTAGGAATCACTTGTCATGATCTGTGTTTTTGTTTTGTTTCATATTATGTCATGTTTTTCTGTGTCCATGTTTATGTCTTGTCGACTCGCTTGGTTTTCGTCTCCAACTGTTCTCGTCACCTCTGTTCCCTGTATCAACCAATTAGTTCCCTCCAGCCACTCGTAGTATTGTCCACGTGTTCCCGCTGTCTCGTCAATTTGTTTGTATTTACAGTGCAACCACAAAGTATTCACATCCCTTCACTTTTTCAACATTTTGATATGTTACAGATTTATTCTAAAACTGATTTGAGGGTCTTTTTTAAAAAATCTACATAAAATATCCCATAATGACAAAGTAAAAATATATTTTCAGACACATTGTGCAGATTTATTGAAAATGTAAACATTTAAACATAATAGTGATATAAGTATTCACACCCTTGGCTTAATATTTTGTTATTGTGGCAGCAATCACATCCTCAAGCCTTCTTGGGTATGTCGGTTTTGGGGCATTTTCTCCCATTCTTCCCTGCAGATCCTTTCAAGGTCAGTCAGGTTGGATGGGCAGTGTCAATGGACAGCCATTTTTAGGTCTTTCCAGAGATGTTCAATTGGATTCAAGGCTCCTCCTGAAGCCACTCCTTTGTTATCTTGGCTGTGTGCTTTGGGTCATTGTCGTGTTAGAAGGTGAATTGACACCCTAGTCGGAGTTCCAGAGCACTCTGGAGCCATCCATCCATTTTCTGAGCCGCTTCTCCTCACTAGGGTCGCGGGCGTGCTGGAGGCTATCCTAGCTATCATCGGGCAGGAGGCGGGGTACACCCTGAACTGGTTGCCAGCCTATCGCAGGGCACATACAAACAAACAACAATTCACACTCACAGTCACACCTACGGGCAATTTAGAGTTGTCAATTAACCTACCATGCATGTTTTTGTGATGTGGGAGGAAACCGAAGTGCCCGGAGAAAACCCACGCAGGCACGGGGAGAGCATGCAAACTCCAGACAGGCGGGGCCAGGGATTGAACCCCGGTCCTCAGAACTGTGAGGCAGATGCTCTAACCAGTCGTCCACCGTGCCGCACTCTGAAGCATTTCTCTATATTTGGCAGCTGTTATCTTACCCGCTATGTGGACTAGTTGCCCAGTTCCTGCAGCAGAAAAAGAGCCCCACAGCATAATGCTGCCAGGACCATGCTTCACAGTAGGGATGGTGTGAGCCAGGTGATGAGCAGTGCCTCCTTCCTCTCTTGCAATTCAGGCCAAAAAGTTCTATTTTGGTTTCTTCAGACCAGAGAATTTTGTTTGTGCAGGTCTGATCATCATCATCAGCAAACTCCAAGCAGGCTTCCATGTGCCTTTTAGTGAGAAGTTGCTTCCGTCTGGCCACTCTACCATAAAGGCCTGATTGGTGGAGTGCGTTAGCAATGGTTGACCTTCTGGATGGTTCACTGGAACACCTTAGTGACCATAGGGTTTTGGTTCACCTCTCTGACCAAACCCCTTCTTCCCCAGTTACTCAGCTTATGGCCAGATCTAGGTAGGGTCCCGGTGGTTCCAAACATCTTCCATTTCCGAATAATCGAGTGTGCCATTCCAAATGATGTTCAATCAACTGAATTTACCACAGGTGGACTCCATTCAAGTTGTAGAAGCATCTCAAGGATGATCAGTGGAACTCAGATGCACCTGATCTTAAATTGAGAGTCATAGCAAAGGGTGTGAATACTTATCTACCTATTACAGGTATGTTTGAATGCTTGCATTTTTTAAATAAATTTACACAAATGTCTGAAAATATGTTTTTACTTTGTCATTATGAGATATTTTATGTAGATTTTTCAAAAATGTGAAGGGGTCTGAATACTTTCTGGTGTCACTGTATTTCCCTGCTTTCTTTCAGTCTTTCGATTCATTGTTGTTGCTTTCGTCTTATGTCACGTCACGTTTCCCTGCAGTTTGTAGTGGTGAGTGTTTCCCGTGTTTCTTTGTCACTTTGAACCTTGTTCTTTGGACTTTGTTAATCTGGTGTTTGCGTCTAGGACATAATTTCTTTGCTTTTTGTGACTAAATACTTTTTGAGGATTATGCCTGCAACCCTGTCTCGCTTCTCCTGGTTCCCTGTGTTTGGTGCCACCTCTTGTCTGCACTTCACCACAACCAAAGCATACAATTGTGGCATCACTGCTATAATGCACCATGCTAGGTGCACAATCATATAGGAACAGAAAAAGACCCTAAGACCCCAAACTGTTGCCACAAAGTTGTTAACGAAGAAATACCCAGAAATTGATATCTTGAAATGGATAACAAAAATGGATTAATGGGGAATTAAGGGTCTAACCCTAGACAAATTACAAAGTCTGATCTAAATTTCTTGCTAATACAATGTACCCCTGGCATCTAGGTTTTCATAGCCTTTAAAATGATAACTGATGCTGCTTCAGAGAGATGTGGTCAAAGGCCGGATCACAGTGTGGTATTGTAGCTGTACATTTTAAAGTATTCATAAAACAGCGAGGAAAATTAAAATTCAGGGGGAACACAACTTTATACACAGATGCGGAAGATAAGGTTTAATTGAAATGAATGAATGTCACAATTACCAAAGAAAACCGAAAGGCAGCATACGCTGTGGTTTGTGACTGAATCACAAAACAGCAACGTGACCATAATTGCACAATCCTGTATGCTGTATAGAATGTCATATCTTTTCTGTACACCATTATTATTTAGATGTGAGAATACGTCTGAAGTAGCTCCTGCCATGTGCTGCATGTGTGAAAAGGCAACTCTTGACAATACCTAGACAAAGTTTTTCTCCAGTCATTGTCCAGAGTCAAGGTGAGAAAATCTTGAATTAACCTTTTTTTTTTTTCATGGATCTCAAAAGAATTCATTCTACCCTGGAAATGAACAATCATCACCGGAATGAAGAAATGAACTTGTCTCATGATCATGCACAGAACTGTAATGCATTCTGACATGCAAGCAATACTGCGGGCACAAATCCAACACATGGAGGCTCCCCACAGCCATTCTGACACACATCTTGGCTTTATATCACAGTCAATATAACAGTTGCAAGCATGAGTCCATATCACTGTCACACACGCAAACACTGATATGGATTTTGCAATAAATGGGTTGGGAAACACCAGTCCACAACAATACACACCTAGTAGATACGCAGGCTGATAGCTGTTAGGCAACAGTCATCCCCAACTCTTAACAAAAATGGAGGGATGACACAGCTAGAATGAGAGAGAGCTGAGAAAGAAGGAAAGGAACAACAAAGGGGAGACAAAGGAGAAAAAGCCAGAGGTTAAATCAGATATTAACTGCAACAACACAGTAATTTTTATAAATATTTCATACAAAAGCTCTTGAAACAGGAACATCTGTTTTTTGGCAAAACCCTTCAACATACAGTGTGCCACATAAAAGAGTACACCCCAACAGATTTGTTAGAAAACATTAAGTTTCCTTTCCCATTGATTGCAAATGAGATTTGTTAAGGTGAACACTCTTGAAAACAAATCCATTTTACAGTTTGTGCAAAAATGATGTCATAAAAAAAGCTTACTTTAAGTGAAGGCATTAGTTGAACACTAAGTGATTGTTACTTTTTGTTTGCAGAAGAACACAATATCCTGACACAATATCCCAACCCCACACAGGAAGGCTGTAGCCCGGATTCAAATCCCAAACATCAGAACTGTGAGGCAGCGCTAACCACCCGATCACCAAGCCGCCATTTGGTTAAATAAGAAGTGTAATGCACATTTTATGAACAGCGATGGACACATACTGGCGGATGTCCAAAGTTCAGTTTAGTTTATTAATGCAGTTAAAGCCATTGTAATCTCAACCAGGTCTGGGTTTTTTTTGTGTTTTTTTTTTTTGTGTTTTTTTTTTTTTGCGGGGTGGGTGCATATGTGTATGTGTTTCTATGCCTAAACAGGATTCATTCTTTACTGGCAGGCACGGTAAGCGCAAAGTCCATTTTCCTTTAAAGTGCCAAATCCTGCTTTGATGTTTGTTGCTCACTGTTTTTTTATTTATCTGTTCTCTCTTTCTTCACGCTCCAAAGCAAATCATGTCGAGAAGCCCTGATTTCCCCCCCCAAAAAAAAAAAAAAAAAAAAAAAGCCAACACTATATTTTCAGGTGAATTAATTAGTTTTACATCCTTTCTTCTAGTTAGAAACTGTTCTTTCACCCACCAGTAATAAAGTACCACAGCTATTGTTTACTGCAAATATAGTACTTGAGAAACTGTAGTAATATGTTGTCATATTTTTTAAAGCTTTACATTATCAGATGTACAAATAAACAAAAAATATTTCTGCACAGTTAACCCAATTGTAAACGATACTAGCCTTCTTTAGTTTCAACCTAAAGCGGAAGAAGAGTATAAAAGTGTAACACAGATGGCATACATGTCTTTGTGTGTAGCAGGAGTAACAACTAATCAAAGGAAAGAAAGAGCAGATTATTTCCATTACAAAGGGAAGTGGTTTAGTTACAACTGGTCTCAAGGCATAAATATATTTGATTAGTATGGAATACAGCAGAGTAGCTGCACCTCTATATTTTTAGTAAAAGATAAATCACATCTATAAAATAATTGAAACACACTGACAGTCACAGATTTAAGTATGGCTTTGCAGATGATACTTGGAGGAAAAAAATACAGTAGCATTATAAAAATTAACATTCTATTCAAGGATAATACATCTTGATAAGATTCTCCGTCTTCACAGCTCTGTAGTAAACCGGCAACAATTTTAGGAATGTAATTCTCGTTATCAGGTCTCATTTTTCTTGCCAAAGGATTTTAGCAATGAATAACTAAAACTGTTCATCAAAATTTGGAGTGTGTGGTATGGGATGAAACAGTGAACCTATCATTGCCATGTCAATTCATGTTTCTTATACTGTATTATTGTCCCCACCCCGAGATATACATGGTATATAGTACATATATAGTATTGCTGGCATTTTCCTGTTTTTTACCCGGGTTGCTGTCCTGTGTGTTAGGTACCGTTGTGGTATAGGGTGGTTAAAGTAAACACACAAAATTTGCTGCCTTCCTAGGTACGACTACAACTTATGCTCTTCAGGGTCACCGCCCACGGGGCAGCTGCGGCCTATCCCAGGTGACTGTGGGGCGAGAAGCGAAGTACATCCTGGACTGATCGGCAGTCAGTTTCAGTGCACATGTAGACAATCAGTCATATTTATATTCAACGATGCAAAGCATGTACATGAGAGTGACAAACTGCAAGCGTCACACAGAAAGTCTACATTAAGTCCTTTATAATATTACGTTCATATCTTATAAAGAGCCAAAAGGCTTTGCATCCATTTTGATTATTCTGAGAAAAATTGCATTTGTTTACTCGGATCTGCGCTATTCATGAATTATATGATTAATTCGAGTTTTTTATTTTTTCAATAATAAAGAAAAATCTTTTTCTTTTCTTAGTGGCTTCCATCGTTCAAACTGTGTCTCTGTTGAAGCACGCTATTTACACTTATGACCAAAAAGAATGCTTTTTTAAATGTACTGATCTTAAATGCTCCAACATTTCCAACATTTTATTAAAATTTATGTTTAAAAAAAAAACCCACATATTTCAAGTGGAGGCACTTTTATAGCCACATTGTAAAGAAAAAAATATTTCTATCAAAGTTCACAGTTAATATTGGGGAAAAAACTAAAGAAAAAAAAACTGTTTCAAAGCCTGTGTTAGTTTTCAGGTTTACAAAGCCAATTCCAGTAGCCAAAAAGCAAAACTTTGAATAATGTCAAGGTTATGGAAATAATAAGACATAGAAGTAAAAAATGATATTTTAAGGCTGTGTCCCACAGCCCTACCCAAATCTGCAAATTTAAAATTACTCTTATGCTATGTAACAATTTATTGGCTCAGTCTTAACATGTGCAACAATTAATAGATTGTTGTATGGCAGTAACTGAGTGTGCAACATTACATTTCATTTAAATTTACATTGTGATGCATCCAAACCACGCCAGAATTTGTTGGCAAGTTGACTGGTCTGTTTAGTGCACACAAGGTATTAAACAGGAGTATTTACACTTGACCAAATAAATTGTAGTATTAAAAAAAATAAAAACGGGTTCGGGGATTGCCGCCACGACAGGCACCGACCACCTTACGACCACAGCTCCGGTCGGCCGCCTCAGCAATGGAGGCGCGGAACATGTTCCACTCGGACTCGATGTCCCCCGCCTCCCCCGGACCATGAGCAAAGTTCTGTCGGAGGTGGGAGTTGAAACTCCTTCTGACAGGGGATTCTGCCAGACGTTCCCACCAGACCCTCACAATACGTTTGGGCTTGCCACGTCGGACCGGCATCTTCCCCCACCATCGGAGCCAACTCACCACGAGGTGGTGATCAGTTGACAGCTCCGCCCCTCTCTTCACCCGAGTGTCCAAGACATACGGCCGCAAGTCCGATGACACGACCACAAAGTTGATCATCGAACTGCGACCTAGGGTGTCCTGGTGCCAAGTGCACGTGTGGACACCCTTATGCTTGAACACGGTGTTCATTATGGACAAGCCGTGATGAGGACAGAAGGACACAATAACAGAACACCGCTCGGGTTCTGATCGGGGGGGCCGTTGCTCCCAATCACACCCTTTCAGGTCTCACTGTCATTGCTCACGTGAGCACTGAAGTCCCCCAGTAGAACGATGGAGTGCCCAGCGGGAGCACTCTCACCAATATTGCATTGGTGTCGCCAGCGCGGTGATCGACTGGTTCGAGCGTCTGCCTCACAGTTCTGAGGTCCGGGGTTCTATCCCCGACCCCACCTGTGTGGAGTTTTCATGTTCTCCCCGTGCCTGCGTGGGTTTTCTCCCGGGCACTCTAGTTTCCTCCCACAGCCCAAAAACATGCACGGTAGGTTAATTGAATACTGTAAATTGCCCATAGGTGTGAATGTGAGTGCGTATGGTTGACTGTTTATATGTGCCCTGCTGATTGGCTGGCAACCAGTTCATTGTGTACCCCGCCTCCAGCCTGATGATAGCTGGGATTGGCTCCAGCACGCCCGCGACCCTTGTGAGGATAAGCGGCTCAGAAAAGGGATGGATGGATGCATTGGTGTCTCGTAACCCTCAAATGCGTCTTGTTTTACGATTCACATTCATATTCTCCAAAAGACCGTTCAGGCTTTGGCGTCAAATTTTGTTGATGCAACACTTGGTAATGAAATTTCAAAAGGTGCAATCGCTCATCAAATGAGATTGGCATATCTGTCAAGAAGTGATGGCATAATATACTGTCTTTGAAGAGCCTCGACTTTTCACTATAAAAAAAAACAGTGGCAGTGCATTTATTATCCAGTATAAAATGCTGCAGGAGCACAGCTTCAAAATCATTGAATCTACTGATTTTGAATGTGTGTTTTTCTCGTTGGTCAAAGCATAATTCCCTACATGTTGGTTGCAACCTTATTATATATATATTTAAAAAATAAATATGAATGGAGACATTATCATCATTGTTAATGTTGATACATGATTGACTTCCTATGGCAGCAGTGATTGTTGAGAAGTATCCTCACTACACAGTTTGGTGTCCGTATATCCAGAATTGAAAACGGCAACATATTTTGCATTAAAATTGCAATTAAAAGAGTCTCTAAATGTTTGACAGTTGAGCATATTGAAAAGCTTATCTCATTATGAAGAAAGAGAGCCTAAATATGTTTCAAATTATATGTTCCACATTCTAATTGTTTAAAATATTCAAATGAGACCATGTTTCTTGTAGGGGAAAAACAAACTTGTTGAAATAACAATCAACAAGCACCTAACTAGCAAAGTGAGTCAACCCCCAGAGGAGGCATAACAAAGAGAGGCAAGTGTTGGATGTTTAAACCAAAAATACTGTCAGGAAATATAATTGCTGCAACGATGAGCTGAACAAAGTGATTAAAGGCAGCTGGAGGTATGAAGGGAGAGGCGGGAGTACCTTTGATGTTGGCGAGTGCCGTCACACCACAAGTAGAACAAGGAAAGGCGAGGCTCTGCTAGATTGGACTTGATTGTTCCGTTTCTCAGGGGAGATCTGTGACTAAAATAAAATGACATTGGAATTAAGTATGCAGCCAACTTGCTGACTTGACATTATTAATATATAGCTCTTACACAATGCAGACACACATACACTCACAACTGGTTTGTCCCAGCACAGTACAGTATACTCACCCCGCCACGAAAAAGCTAGTGTACATCTAAAACAAGAGCTAATGTACATCAAGAATAGGGTTGGGCATCGAGTATCGAGAATCAATTGGAATTGGGACTAACATTCCGATTCTCCCGGAATCGTTAAAATTTTCAAATTTCAGTTCTTAGTTTCGATGACTATGTCCGCGGACCCAAAGACGAACGCGCCGAAAACCAACAAAGAAGTGTGTGCAAGTGTATACGGCGGCGACTAACAGTGTGTCTTAATTTTGTTAAGAAAATGACCAGTCGCCGAAGTGCAACATTTGCAATAAGATTATATTGTGCAAAGGAGGTTTCACAATGCATAGAAGTAAGAACTGTTTTTGAGTTTATACTGTAGCTGCTGTTATTCTGGACTGGCTTCCCAAGTTTTTCTACTTTTGTCTGATATAGATATACACCAGGTTAGCCCATCAGTGGGAGCTCACTAGCACAGTAACATGTTTAAGTAATGACAGCATTAGACACTCATGTATACATTTATTTTCATGAGGTTTTCAAAAATAAAATTCTCGTGAAAGTGAAACCTATATTCCTGTTTAAACAAGGTTCACATAAAGTTCATAGGTTTGATAATATACTGGTTAAATATAACCCTGTGAGAAATTCTGAGTAAAGGTTCGTACAAACGTTAATAGAATAGAAATTTATACCGACGTTCCGATGATTTAATCTGCAAATAACTTTTTTAAGCTCTTTAAAACAACTCTTTTAAACCTGGTATGTCCAAACCTTTTCTTCCAAGGGCCATACACAGAAAAATCAAAGGAGGCATTTAAGACCCACTTTGACATCTTTATTTAAGAATAAACCAATCAATCATTTATTTATTTTGTATTACCGTATATTTATTTTCATATATACTGTATACTTAAAAAAAAAAAAAAAAAAAACAGCTAGGTAATACAGCAAAACTTTTAGTCTATGCTGCGGGCCATAAAAAAGGATGGCCATAGTTTGGACACCCCTAATTTAAACCATACAAATATCTTTGACCCTGTCCCCTTAAGAATCGGAATCGACAATCGTTTAAAAATGGAATCGAAACGAGGAACCTGAACTGGAACCGTTCAAATTCTAATGAGGCCAAAGCCTAATCAAGAATTAAGCATTTGCAATGATAATAATGCACATTTTTCATTGATATTTGCAAGTATAAATGTTTAATTATAGTTCGAAGTCTTCTTTTTCTTTCTGCTTGTTGCCACAGCGTGTCATCCTTTTCCATGTAAGCCTATCATCTGCATCCTCCTCTGTAACACCAACAGCCCTCATGTCCTCCCTCACAACATCTATCAACCTTCTCTTCGGTCTTCCTCGAGCTCTTTTGCCTGGTAGCTCCATCCTCATCATCCTTCTACCAATATACTCACTATCTCTCCACTGGACGTGTCCAAACCATCAAAGTCTGCTCTCTCTCACTTTGTGTCCAAAAACAACTAACCACTGATGAGCTCATTTCTAATCCTATCCAAGCTGCTCACTCCTAGAGAGAACCTCAACATCTTCATTTCTGCCACCTCCAGCTCTGCTTCCTGTTATCTCTTCAGTGCCATTGACTCTAATCCGTACATCATGGCTGACCTTCACTTCCTTACCACACTCACTATTGCCCTGGACTGTTAACCCCAAGTATTTAAAGTCCTCCACCCTCTTCTCCCTGTAGCACTCTTCCACCTCCCCCCTCTCATTCATGCACATATATTCTGTTTTACTTTGGGTAATTTTCATTCCTCCCCTTTTGAGTGCATGCCTCCACCTTTATCTATGTTGCTCCACCTGCTCCCTGCTTTCACTTGTTCACAAAGAGGTGAACCTCGCCCCATATTTGCTTGTGAATGACTGAGCAATTCAGGGAAGCCTATTCAACTGTGGGATGTTCCAAACAGGTGTTTGATGAGCGTTCTTCAACTTTCTCAGTCTTTTTTGCCACCTGTCCCAGCTTTTGTGAAACGTGTTGCAGCCATAAGATTCTAAGTTCATGATTATTTGCTAAAAACAATAAAGTTTATCAGTTTGAACATTAAATATCTTGTCTTTGTAGCGTATTCGATTAAATATAGGTTGAACATGATTTGCAAATCGTTGCATTCTGTTTTTATTTACGTTTAACACAACATCCCAACTTCATCGGAATTGAGGTTGTACATTTGCAGTCTTCACAGGCAAAACCCAAATCTGAAAGTAAGCGGACATTTAGTGCTATTTATCATTTGTATAATTCATGTAACAGGCAACAAAAAAATCCTGTCAGCCATAGGTTCTAATGCTTCTTCCATAGGTTCTAATGCTACTATGCTACTGCTCACAAGAAAAACTGGTAGATTCACACAAAAGGTGCTGTGTCTTAAGTGTGTCTGATATGTGTCTGATCCAGATGTAAATACCTAAAAATGAAAGTTGAATATATGTACTGTACTGTCTCACAGCAAGAATGTTGTAGGTTCAAAACTCACACAAAGCTGGTGTGGGTTTTTTATCTTCACCCACTTTGAACTCCTTCTACGGTACATTATGAAAAAAGATATATGTTGACTTACTGTAATTGAAGACTAATTTGTATGACTGGTCGCTTAGTGTCAACCTTGTGATTGACTGGAGATCAGTTGAGGGTGTATGCAACCTGGCACTCCAAAGGCTACATTCACACCGCATGGCCAATTCAGAGTTTTTGTTAAATCCGATCATTTTATGTAGTCGTTCACATTAAAAAACAAATGCGGCTTCTACTGTGGACAAAACGCATCCGTGACGTCACACGCATGACCACAAAATAGGACGTCACAATGCAATGTCAACATAGCCTAATGCCTAGATCAGAATACAGGATTTTAGCCCCGTTATTAGCCCTATTTGCTATTGTGGCCTATTTCCCAGATCGGGAACGACAAAACTTCTTGTAGTGTGGTATAATCCACGACCAACGATCTGGCCCTACGACACCAAAATGAAAAGTCTGATTGGTTGATTGCTTGATTTCTGGGTAATAGTTTGTCTTGTAGTCTGATCCAGGCATTAGTCAGTTTTGGAAAAGCACTCCCAACATCTACATTGTTCAAACCTAGGAGGGCTCAAACCTCCCAAAATCAAGTACTTACAGCTCGAACCACTGGCAGTCCAAGTTAAAATTATTCTCTTGAGCATGCTTTGGTATGAGAAAAGCGTTCTCTTCTCCAAGGTATGTTTGCCTCAATGACAGATCAACTGTGAGCACATTGGATTCTAGGTACACACATCAAAAGGGGAAGCATTTCTCCCTATTTCACCACAAGCCTTTGAAATGCCACTGAATACTGATTACTCACCATAATAGTGAAATTTACGGACATTTCATTGTAGATAATTTACACGATGCGATGCTCTTGGAAATGACTGTTTTAGTTTGGCAAGTGAATAACTTGAACATACTGGAGGTCATTAAGATCGAAAGACAGTGACGTGACAGTGACAAAGCATTTCTTCAGGAAAGTGGTGACAAATATGACTTGGCAGGTCTCAGGGACTAGGAATATCACACTCCCAATACCCATATCCAATCAGATTTATTTACACGCAAGAAAGATTTGATTCTGTAGACTATCATGACAATGGCCAGTTGTGGTCAATATTTGTAACAGAATCCTCAAAGCAATATTTGTGTTAGACCTCACATGCCAAGCAGACAATTAAATATTCTGTCATGACTTGTCCCCACATTGTTTGGAGAGTGCTCCTGAGTAATTCTGTGATTAATAATAAATGATGAGTGGGTGCTGCAGAATCTGTCTGAATCTCCACAATCACACATCCTGTGATACCGAAGAAAAGCCGTCTCTGAGAAATATGTGAGGTGAGGTATATATTAGGAAGAAAATAAGATGATGTGCATGACATTCTTGCAGCGATACTTTTGTCTTTTTAACATTTTATGTGTAGTGCTGGCTGATATTTCTATACCATCCTCCCACTCGCTTCTTAGGATGGCTTTTTTCTCTCATACGGAACACCTACATGTTATACTGTCATAAAACTGAATTTCATGCAATTATTTCAGGCAGTTTGAAGCACTCCTCATTCCCTCCAAAGCCCCAGACAGCGCAATATTGCCAGGTAATGGCTCAGCTGAAAGCAGAGCGAGGAAAAACTCTATTGTAAATGCTGGACTTTCTGTGTGCAGCCTGCGTCTGGAGAGAGCAGCAGCTAATTGCTTCTTCCAAAAGAACATTAGAGACCATCATCATTAGTCCACACAAACAGACGGGATAGTGTGATAAGGGGGAAGAAAAAGGCTTTGAATTGTATGGTCATTCTTGACAGCTGATATTGAATAGTATTATCTGCATATTTTAAGAAATACATCATACTGAGAACTTAGTTTTTTACTCTCATGTAACCAAAATATTAAACATGATTCAGTGTATGATACAGCACAGTTCTACATGACTCCTAACTACACAGTATGATACAATATAAAACGATAATGAATAATGTTCAATTAATACCTCTGATTGTGTTAAATTGTTGAATAAAATGTTCATGTTGTAGCGGACATGCGCTCCGCAACTTTGATACGCCACAGAGACTCGTGACCACCTGAGAACCCCCACTCCTCCACGTTGCCCTGCTGTGAGACTGCGACTAGGACAGTGCCTGGTATACGTCAAGTGGACCTTAGAATAATTAGCAACTTCCCATCAAATCTTGATTCCTGTCTTCCAAAAGATCCCTTCCCAGACCAAATGGTTGGGGAAGACTATGTGGTAATATTCACCCATGAGCGTGAGGCCCCACCCACTGGCGTTGAGAGGAACTGCAAGTGCCAGAACTTGTGGACGTGCCTTTGATGTTTGTTAACGGAAGATAAAATGTCAGTTTTTTTTATCTTGCAAACTCTGTAGAAATATTCCAAATGTATGCCTTGATGTCGGTGTCCCCATTCTCACTTTGATAATCTCTGCAAGATTTTGAAAGCTGTTCATGATTTGAAATCAAACAGTACGTAATGTTGTATTGAACAATAAGCAACCCATCTGCCACGACCAAAGTTTAAACAGTGATTCTACGCGTGAGAGTACAAAGTTGAGTGTTTGAGAAAAAAAAAACCCATTTACTAAAATTTGCAGACAGGATTCAGGTTGGTGGGCGTGGTCTTCTCCAAGTCAGCACTCCCTCTTCCTACGCCCCGCCCCTGGGATATTTAACTCTAAACTCACACCTTTCTCAGTGAGTTGGAGAGTTGGAGTTTGGTTGAGTTGAGGCTTCTTTTTCCTTCTCCTCGTACCACCGCAACCAAGCTGGTGGCGTTTTCGATCGAAGAAGTCGACCATGCGGCTCCGATCGCTTTCCCTAGCCACGATCGGTCGGCAGGGCCTCAACGAGCAGCGTCCGGCATCCCGGACTGATCCCGCACGGCTCTGCGGGCCAGCACTCGGCCCGCCACTAGGTCAACCGGCAGGGAAGTTATGAGCGCATCCCAAAAAGGACAACAACTTTCTTTTCCTATTTCTGTTTATTTTTGTGCATCTGGTTTTTCTTCAACCAAACCTTCTTCATTTCCACCTGAGGTCCGGAGGAAGACCACCCCAAAGACCAGCTGATCTGCGTTCGTGAGTCGACACTGCAATCCTTACTATGATGTACAACATCAGTGCGTAATAATTGTGGAGAAATTACTAGCTTCATACGAAATCCCAACTTTGCCTTCTCTTGATCTGACTCAACGCATTAAATGTTCACACACTCATTTAGTTTAGCCCGGCAACCACACACGTTGTCCTCTTTTCCATTTTCGAAAGCCTTATTTTCTTTCTTTCATTTGCCCTTAGTGTTATGTTCTTGTTGTAATTGTGTGTTTCATTAAATATACCATAAAATTCCACTCGTGGTTGTATTTTGTGTGTGTTCTGAATTTAAGTAAACCTCTGTAACCTAGGACTCAAAATGCTGTAGAGTGTAGCAACCTCCAGATTATTATGAGACTGACCAAAAAGGTTTGTCGTCATTTTGCCTAAAGTTAAATTTGAAAAAATTGACGTGGTGCCCTTTTCGAGACATTAGTTTTATTTTAACAATTAAATAAAAATTACGATAAACCGGAAGTAACACAACCATCGCTCCGGGTTTATTACTTTATCCTAAATTGATTACAATTCTTATTTCATATATAATCGCTACAATGTCATAATATTTTTCAAAAGAAAATACAATTTTAACCAATCTTGCGAACACACGAAATGCAAGCATTTTTCCAAAATATTTGTTTTGCACTCAAGAAATTTGGATAGACGAGCAGATAAATTCCTGAAATCTTTGTCCTCTGCTTCTCTACAGTATTTTCTTTGCAAAGAAAATTTTAAGCATGGCATGTCCACCGTGTTTGTGGAATGTGTTGCGTGATTGTTTTGTTTAACACTGTTAGGGTTTGGAGCGTGGCGAGTGTAGGGTTATTTACTCTGCCAAGTAATCTAAAAGATATTAATTGCAACATCATTTCAATGTCACTAATTAAACCAGAGAGTGAAATAAAAACATTTAGAGAAGCAAGTAAGTTAGCCAGGTACAGTAGCTTTTAAAGATGAGGACAGCTGAAACTAAACTACTTCATTTACTTGTAAAATAAATTACCCATAAGCTTAACGAGTCAACTGAGGCTAACGTGTTTCCAAACGGAACAAATTTTCCGGGGGAATGTGATCTTCTAACTCCTGCATGACATTGGTGCTATCAGCTTGAGCTAAGCTTAGAAAGAGTCGCTAAGTTGGTAACAAAAATGTTCATGTTTTTTTTTTTTTTTTTTACACCATGTACAGTATGTGCACATAAACAGATACACGTATACACAATATCAATCCTCGATTTGATTTACCATCAATGACGGTTTTGGTTAATGATGATTTTCAAAATAAAGCCTTTGTATTCAGCATATTCTTATTCTCACATAGCAATGAGATGGTAAAGTATGTAGTTCATCCTCATATACTGTTGCAACATCTGCTTCCATAAAAAAAAATGTCAATCTTTAATTTCTACAAATTGTTCCTTCTTCTCACGTGTCTCTGCTCTGCCCATCAGCAGGTGCCAGTTGCTGGTGTACTGGTTGGTGCAGAGACGTTAATAAGGCCACATGCATTGTGTGAAATCTTTTAGCACCTGAACCTTTTCAGTTTAAGTGCCTCACCTCTGTTGCAGAGTTACAATTCTGTCAGGGACAAAATGTCAGAACAGGAGTGCACAACATGAACCTATAAACTCCTGTTGATGTGTTGTTTGGATGTTGACTTTTGGGGATTTTATTACCCTTACAGCTATGAGAAGCAACAGAAAGCTAATACAGAAATAGCAGTGCTGTTAGCAACAGTAGGAATTGTCTGTTTTCTGACTGATCCACCAGATCAACTGATTTTCTGAGTTTGAAGACATCCAACTTGTTTCCTGTTTAAATGATTAATTACGCAAAATACGATGGTCGCTGATAATCCCACAGGGTCATATCACTTGATGTATGTTTTGGTATTATTGCTGGTTTAAGGTTATGACTGATTGAAGTAGTACAGCTTGTGATTGTGATTTCGACTCCATCTATTTTTGCATTGCACAGAGCGGACTACTTGATGATTTTAGGCCAAGTCCACAAGAACATGGAAATTTAGAATAGAACAGAACTTTATTGTCACTGTCACTGTGTGAAATCACATTGCATCTCACAATTTGCAGCTTTAAAGTAAAATGAAAAAAAAAATAATAATAATAATAATGGAGCACATAATTCTCAAAGGACACACTGAGCATATATTTCCCACGTACATTTTCGGTCACACTCCTAAAACTCTGTCTGTCTCTTAACATGTAAATGAGGAAATACTGCTTTTTTAAAAGCTTGTCTCCTATATTTTGCATCAAAGTCAGTATATCTGTCTGTCTGTCAGAGACAGACAGAGAGAGAGAAAGAGAGAGATAGAGAGAGAGAGAGAGAGAGAGAGAAGGAGGGAGCCAGGTGTTTGTTGAACACTGTCAAAGATGTGAAGAGATCAAACATTGCTTCAGGTTTGTTTTCATGTGTTTACGTATATCAGCACAGAGAAAGGTCATTGCATGATTGTAATCCAAAGCCAGAGTTATATAAGAGACTGTATATGCTAAACCAGGGGTCTTTGCCATAAACATTAACGGTATAAATTTCTAATGCAGCCATGTCTATGTGGGACTGCATGGCAAAACCCCACAAAGATAACAAATACTCAACAAATACTTGAAGATAGATGCCTGCCACCTTGTTTTCCCACCTAGAACAACTATTCCTCTCAAATGAAAAAAAGATTTTATTTTTGCCAATTACTGCATCAATCAAGAATGCAAACTTTGTTGCAAGAAATAAATTCCAAGGGACAACACCTGCTTAATGATTAACAATGCTTACATGTAATTGCAGTTATCTTGTTTATAAAAAAATAATAATAATAGAAAAAAAAAAAAAAACAATGAGCGAAGAGAAGCTTGAAATTGCAGTATTAACTGAGCTTACAGCATGAAGGTCACCAGTGAAGCATCAACACTGATGCCTCCTGCTATGAAGTTAGCCATCATGGGAATTACTTTCTGTACCAAATGGGAAACAATTCTTGAGAGGAGAAAATAAGCAGAAATAACATTCATGGAAAACAGCCAGGTGCTGAGAATTACTATTCAGTGAAAGTATCTCCCCGCGACCCTAGTGAGGAGAAGCGGCTCAGAAAATGGATGAAAGTATCTCACATGAACAGAATCAACTGCACGCTACCCTGGGAAAGGGCAGGAATTTAGCCAAGTGTAATTTTCCCTCACCACATTTCTGGTAACAAAAAAAACAACAAAAAAAAACAAGACAAAAGTATTTTTAGAAACAAGGGGTCTAATTTCCTGAACTGGACATAGAGAGGTGTGTCAACTGGAGTAAAACAGGCTGCTAGAGACTGTGAAAACATACCAAAGTCTCACATATATACATATATATATATATATATACATACATATATATATATATATATATATATATATATATACACATACATATATATACACATACATATATATATATACATATATATATATATATATATATATATATATATATATATATATACACACACACACACACACACACAAACACACACACAGTCACCAGCATATTGTTGCACGTTTTAATTTCTGACAATTAGTGCATCACTAAATGCGCTCAACCGGTTGAACAGAAGTGTGCACCATGGGCCCCAGGAGAAGGGGTAACGTTGCAAATACTGTACTGGATGGGAGTCTTTCACTTACTGGGTATGGCGTATTGTATATTGTAACTGCCTCCAAAGTGCCATATATGTTTCACCTTCACAGGGCCCTAAACTTAAAACAGCCTCTGGAGTGCAGAAGAAATGTGACCAATTAGTTTCAATAATTCGTATTATTTATGTCAATAACCATTACTTTTGTATTTCCATTCTTGCCGTGCACTCTTCCTGTCAGACATGTTTACAGAGAGGTGGGAGGTGATGGCAGAAGTGAAGGCAAAGAGATGAAAACAGCAAAAGGTAAATGCTTCCTCATTTATATTAAATCAATATTCTCTCAGACTCTGCCATCCCGACAGTGGCAGCTCGAATGAAGGTTGAGTAAAGAGATCAGGGCTGATGGAAGGGTAACACACACTGTCTCTGAACCATCACTTGCCAAGACTTGCCTCTATCCATCACCTTTTCAATGAAGTCCTGACCCCCACCACCCCCACCCCACCTCCCTCCGGCTCTTTGAAAAACACCAAAAGCCTGGCATCTACTTCTCTTTGACATTGAGTGCATTTGTATATGCGTCATGAGCGTGACCTAGATTCAGCTGTACCTGACCGTCCCTTCTTCTTCTTTTCCTTTCGGCTTGTCCCTTTAGGGGTCGCCACAGCGCGTCATCCTTTTCCATGTAAGCCTATCCCCTGCATCCTCCTCTCGAACACCAACTGCCCTCATGTCTTCCCTCACGACATCCATCAACCTTCTCTTTGGTCTTCCTCTAGCTCTCTAGCCTGGCAGCTCCATCCTCATCATCCTTCTACCAATATACTCACTATTTGTACCTGAACGTCCCTGCTGTGAATCAAAAGTGAGAATGTTTGCAGGTTATTTTAATCATAATGATGATAGATGTTTTTCTGAGTACCTATGTATTAAATCTTCACAAGTTTTAGAACTTCTAACTTCTAATTATATAACCTTCAGGGAAGAACATTAACCTCATAGCAAATGATAATATCCTGCCGTCAGCTGACTTGTCTTATGATCAATGTGACCATATTGTCTGAGCTCAATCCAGTGCAGTATTCACAGTAACCGAACACGTCCACACTCGGTCAACGTGTGTTCATCAGGGCTTGAAACAATAAGATTGCTGTTTACTGATGTTAATAAATACGTTCTCAAATACTGTCCGGGGCTTTTATTTACTCAGCTGCAATAGTTGTATCAACGGTACCAGATGTTTATTTGAAGGAGGCGTTTATTTTTTTTAGCTGGAGAAAGACATACCATTGTCTAAAGATTGGTGAATGGAGAATTGTTACTTCTGTATTCGATGAGACCGTTCCTCACCGCAAAAACGCGTATGTCAGGACTGTCATAAACCATGTTGTGTATGAATTAACTCTCACAATGTGTGCTTTTTGAGTATTTTTTTTAACGTGTTTTTCTGACTTCTCTGCAGTGCTCTGTCCAGGAGCACTGCACCGTTAGCCCCTAATTCGCCATTCAAATACCCTTAGGGTCGTGGCTAACATATTACACTTCTTTGATTGGTTTATGGGGCAGTTATGGTCGCGCAAACTGACAAATGTATGACTTGAGCAGGAGGATAAAACAATGTCAAAAGAAGAATTTCTGATGAGTTGTGGTCCTAGTTTCAGCTACACTTTCCAGTTTTAGATTGGCCTAGCCTGATGGCCTTGTCTGCCTCCTTGGGGCCCAAAGAAACAATGTGGATCCCCCTTCCCATGAGTTAACCACCTGTGGGGGAGCCAAGTGGACCGAATGCACTGGAGGTGGGCAGTGGCCGAAGGCGGGTACCTTGGTAGTCTACTCTTCGGCTGCAGAAGATTGCTCTAGGGACATGGAATGCCACCGGTCTAGGTCAATATCAGTATAAAGTGTCTTTGGTGTTCCAATCAGAATCACTTATCATTAATATGGAGCAAAATAATGAAACTCTTTTTGTCTAGGCTGACACGCCTCTGCAACATTACATGGACGTCAAGGACAGTGCCATTTTTTTTGGCAGACCAGGGTGGTTGTCCCCCTTTTTAAGAGGGTGTTTTGCAACTTCTGGGGTTCTGGAGTGGAGGGTCCGTAGGGAAGTCAAATCTCAGATTTAGGAGGAGCAGTGGTTTTTGTCCTGGCTGTGGAACAATGGACCAACACTATAGCCTCAGTATGGTCCCGCAGGGTGCATGGGAGTTCGCCCAAGCAGTGTACATGTGCTTTGTAGAATTGGAGAAGGTGTTTTTGTTTTTTTTAACCTGTCCTGTTCAGCTGCTTGGCCATGCAGAATGGTGGATCTGTATGCCTTTTCTGCTGGAACAGTTTTGTTGTGCAACAGTGGCCTTTGAAATACCCCCACTGCTGATTTTTCTTTTTTTTAATTATTATGATGTTTATTGAAAATGCAGCCAGACAGAAAAGGGTTTTAGGAGACAGACAGAGCGATGGAACAGACAAGGGGAATAGGGGTACGAACAGCAGAACAATAGTTAGACAGTCCAGATATTTGACCACAAGTAACGTTACAAAAGTCAAATCGTGTTCTTATTTGTGGATGGGGGGAAGGGGTGGGGGTGGGGGGATACCCGGTGAGGACATGCAACAAGTAACCAAAATGAGCGAGGCAGTGCTACTGATGAGTGGTATGATGGGATGCTTTTATAGTATCTAAACACCTGTAAGCATGGATATACTGGGCCCAAAATTCAGCCCGAGAATTTAGAGGAAGAGGCTACCGGTGCGCACAACAGAAGACCGTTTTTCTTTTCCTCCTGCCTTGCAACGCCAGGAATACTAACCAATGAGCGGTGACCTTGTTTTTGCTGTATACACTGTATGCATAATAAAATTACCTACCCAGTACAGAAACGTTTACAAACAGCATCTCTACCAGTCTGGTTATCGCTGCTTCCTGTTCCATTGTCTTCCTCCTCCTCCTTCTTGTCCAAGACCAGCACCATCTCCTCATTGCCACCATGGGGTCACCCAGTCCCTCAATAACCCCTCTGCTAGTGACCTTCACCCCTGATGCTGCTTCTGCTAATAATAATAATACCAGTAATAATCATAACAAGAGTTACGTTCTTAATACACACAGGAAATACATGTAAGAAAATTCCATAAATCACACACGCACACCCTGTTGTAGGGTTTACACTTTCTTATATCAGAGTAATCCCGCTTATTTGTTCACATTTTAAATAATATGTAAGTATACCTTAATTGCTTAAAGTGTAAATCACAAAGTCAGGTCACAGAGACTTGATCATTTTCTGATGGAGAACAACAACAAGAATCAATGATGCTTGCGATACATAAGGACTGAAGTATTTAACAAACTTGTATACCAAACCATTTGCGTAACAAATGCATGGTCTACTTGGTCTAACATTTTGCAATTTTCCCACTGTGCCCACCTGTAGACGTGCTGCTGGATCCTTCTTCCACTGAAAAGATCTGTCAGCTTTGCACATTTTGGTTTACGTCTGGTATGGGGGTAGGGGGGCAGAGATGACCCGCTTAGGGCTTGTCTGCTGTTTAACAACAATTGCTGGTCGCACCACGCACGGCACAACAGCAAGGGTCCGACGAAGTCACAAATCATAAACACATGCTGCAGCCCGCAGGTAAATCTATACCGGTACTGCGCCTGACGGCAGGGACACTCGCCTTGGCGTGCACGGCACACGCGACCGATGCGATCATGCACGGCTTTGTTGACATACTGTAAGGCTACTCTATACTGTAAGTTGTCTTGTATTTGTTTAATAGTAGTCTGTAATTATATTTTGTTAAAAGATGGCTGTGTGTATAGGAAATTATATCGGAATTATCAAATTTTTAAAAAGAAATTAATTTTAAAAAGATGATATTCCCAAGGCATCCTTCGCCACAGCTGCCCCTCATGTTGTCCAGCTGCCTTGTGTCAACCGTCGAGACCTTCAAGTTCCTGGGAATTACAATCTCTCAGGACCTGAAGTGGGCGAACAACATCAACTCCGTTCTCAAAAAGGCCCAGCAGAGGATGTACTTCCTGCGGCTTCTGAGAAAGCACGGCCTGCCACCGGAGCTGCTGAGACAGTTCTACACAGCGGTCATCGAATCAGTCCTGTGTTCTTCCATCACAGTCTGGTTAGGTGCTGCTACAAAAAAGGACAAACTCCGACTGCAACGGACAATCAAAACTGCTGAAAGGATTGTCGGTACCCCCCTACCCACCATTGAGGACTTGCACGCTGCCAGAACTAAGACAAGGGCGTGCAAAATCCTCTCGGACCGTCTGCACCCCGGTCACCAGCTCTTCCAGCTGCTTCCCTCAGGTAGGCGCTACCGATCAACACAAACTAGAACTAGTAGACATTCCAACAGCTTCTTCCCTCTTGCGATCAACTTCTTAAACACCTAACCTATAATTCCATTACAACAAGCTGGCAATTTTTTGACTTGAGTTCGTTGTCACATTTCTGTGGGGCCAATTATGTATTACTCGTGCACTCACTGTAGTTGTCTCGCCATGCTGCACTATTTGCATATACTGGCCACTCATGCCAGAGTAGCATCTGCTCCATTTGCACACTGATTGAGGAGTATCTGTAACATTTGCACAACCATCATTGTCCCAGATGATCGCACTACTCGTCACTTTAAACCCCATACACTCCTTGAAGTCTCAGCGCCCTTTGCACAATGGTCATTGCACCGGACTATTGCAATATTAGTCATTCGAACTGCTCTAAGTGCTAGAGGACTGCATCTTTTTGCACAATTGTTTTTTGTCAAAGTATTTATGTCTCCAAAGTGTTCTGTAAATTGACTGTCTGTTGTACGAGAGCGGCTCCAACTACCGGAGACAAATTCCTTGTGTGTTTTGGACATACTTGGCAAATAAAGATGATTCTGGTTCTGAAGTGGAGTTTGCATGTTCTCCCCGTGCCTGCATGGGTTTTCTCCGGGCACTCCGGTTTCCTCCCACATCCCAAAAACATGCATTAATTGTAGACTCTAAATTGCCCGTAGGCATGATTGTGAGTGCGAATGGTTGTTTGTTTCTATGTGCCCTGCGATTGGCTGGCAACCAGTTCAGGGTGTACCCCGCCTCCTGCCCGATGACAGCTGGGACAGGTTCCAGCACGTCCGTGACCCTAGTGAGGAGAAGCGGCTCAGAAAATGGATGGATGGATATTCCCAATTGCCAAAAAAAAAAAAATGCTTGAAGTGGGTTCTAGTAAATAAAGAAGAATATAATCTGTGTATAGATTGATTTTGTGTTCTGACACAGGAGTGACACAGGAGAACTAGTGTTCTGCCGGATCGCTATTGCCAGTGATTCAGTAAATAGTGCGAATTGCAGGGGTGAGCGTGGGCATCCTTGTCTAGTTCCCTCTTTGTAAAGTGAAACTTTGTGATGTAACCCCATTTGTGGTGACAGTTGCTTTGGGTGAAATGCATAACGTTGCGATCCAGTGAACATCTGAATCACCAAAGCCAAATTTGTGAAGTACTGCAAAAAAGAAAAGACAAATTAACTTTTTCAAAAGGTTTTTCTGCCTCGAGTGACAAGATATTTACTTTTAGATTATTACACTGAGACATACTTATTAGGTTTATAGGCTTTCTGACATTGTTGGTGGAGGTCTGACCTTTAATGAAACCTGTTTGGTCACAATATACAACCCCAATTCCAATGAAGTTCGGATGTTGTGTTAAAAATATATAAAAACAGAATACAATGATTTGCAAATCATGTTCAACCTATATTTACTTGAATACACTACAAAGACAAGATATTTAAAGTTCAAACTGATAAACTTTATTGTTTTTAGGAAAATAATCATTAACTTAGAATTTTATGGCTGCAACACGTTCCAAAAAAAAATGGGACAGGGTCATGTTTACCATTGTGTTACATAACCTTTTCTTTTAACAACATTCAATAAATGTTTGGGAACTGAGGACACTAATTGTTGAAGCTTTGTAGGTGGAATTCTTTCCCATTCTTGCTTGATGTACAGTTTCAGCTGTTCAACAGTCCAGGGTCACCATTGTCATCTTTTACGCTTCATAATGCGCCACACATTTTCAATGGGAGACAGGTCTGGAATGCAGGCAGACCTTTCAGCATTAATGGTGCCTTCACAAATGTGTAAGTTACCCATGCCATTGACACTAACACAGCCCCATACCATCACAGATGCTGGCTTTTGAACTTTGCCTCCATAACAGTTCAGCTGGTTCTTTTCCTCTTTGGCCCAAAGGACACGACGTCCACAATTTCCCAAAACAATTTGAAATGTGGACTCGTTGGACCACAGAACACTTTTCCACTTTGCGTCAGTCCATCTTAGATGAGCTCGGGCTCAGAGAAGCCGGTGGCGTCTCTGGGTGTTGTTGATGAATGGCTTTTGCTTTGCATAGTAGATTTTCAAGATGCACTTACGGATGTAGCGCCGAACTGTAGTTACTGACATTGGTTTTCTGAAGTGTTCCTGAGCCCATGTGGTGATATCCTTTACACATTGATGTCGGTTTTTGATACAGTGCCGCCTGAGGGATCGAAGGTCACAGGCATTCAATGTTGATTTTCGGCCTTGCCGCTTATATCCAGTGATTTCTCCAGATTCTCTGAACCTTTTGATGATGATTTGGAACGTAGGTGATGAAATCACTAAATTCCTTACAATTGGACGTTGAGGAACATTGTCCTTAAACTAGTCAACTATTTTCTCACGCACTTGTTCACAAAGAGGTGAACCTCGCCCCATCTTTGCTTCTGAATGACTGAGCAATTCAGGGAAGCTCCTTTTATAACCAATCATGGCACCCACCTGTTCCCAATTAGCCTGTTCACCTGTGGGATGTTCCAAACAGGTGTTTGATGAGCATTCCTCAACTTTCTCAGTCTTTTTTGCCACCTGTCCCAGCTTGTTTGGAATGTGTTGCAGCCATAAAATTCTAAGTTAATGATTATTTGCCAAAAACAAAGTTTTATCAGTTTTAATATTAAATGTCTATGTAGTGTATTCAATTAAATATAGGTTGAACATGATTTGCAAATCATTGTATTCTGTTTTTATTTTTGTTTAACACAACGTCCCAACTTCATTGGAATTGGGGTTGTATTATCGGCGGGAGAATTCTTTCTGGTTTTTGGTTAAAGCCTTAAAAATGTTTATGTCTGTATTAATTAGTCACAGCGGCCGGTAATTAGCTGGATGAGAGGGATCTTTCCCTAGTTTCATTAGTATTATTGTGGCTGTGTTCAGATTGGCTTCTAATTGGGCCTTTATCTTTTATCTCTGTCACCGTTCTGAAAAACGGTGGTTCTAATATAGACCAGAAATGTTTATAAAACTGTGGAAAATCTATCATTGCCTGAAGCTCTACCTGTTGGCATATTGTTCAAGGCCATTTGCAATTCTGTGAGGGTTAAAAGGGACGCCTAAAGACTCTTTAATTTCTGAAGGTAAATGAGGGATTAGGTTATTGATAAAAGTTTCAATGTCATTTTTATTCGACTTATTGTGAGATGAATATAGAGTAAGCTACAGTAGTAGTTGCAGAATATATCATAAATATCCCGTGGTGATTGAGTAAATTTGAATATTGTATGGTTGTAATTAGTTTTTTCTTTGTTACATTGAAGTTGGCCGGCGAGAAATGTTCCTGATTTATTGTTATGCTCAAAATTAGTGTATCTTAGCTGTTGTAGTAGGAACTCTGTTAATATGCTATTAAGTTGTTGTTTAGCATTATAAAGTCGGTTCCTAAGTGGGTCCGTTGGATTTATTGCATATTCGTCTGTAAATTGTCTGATTTTCATTTCCAATTTGCTTTCTTATTTTTGTTCTTGTTTTTTCTTAAATAAAGAGTATGAAGTGACAGCTTTCCCTGTATCCCAAAGTAAGGATGGTGATATAGTTGCGGAATCATTCATGTTGAGAAAGATCTTTCCATTCCTTCCTTACAAATATATCAAACTCTTGGAAAAGACATTTGACCATGTCCCTCGGGGCGTCCTGTGGGAAGTGCTACAAAAGAATGGGGTATCGGACGTCCTAATAGAGGTTTTAGGGCGTCCTGGTTTCCAGCACAGATGTCAAAAGTACTGGTATTCAGTACTTAAGTAAAAGTACTGATACAAAATAAAACACAAAATACAACTCTGGTAAAAGCACTGAAGGCACTTCCTTACTTAAAGGTGAAGTAAGCAGTTAGGGGGGAAAAACACTTTTTGTCATACATGTTAAAAATGTCTGCATATCCAGACAGTAAAAAATAATTTAAATGATCTTTTGAAAACTCATCCCTCTCCGGCCTCATCTAATACCTCTAATTTAATTTTGACTATTAATTTAGAAGGTCTCAGTGACGGAGAGAATTGTCCAATTATAGACATTGTAGAGACTGGAGGTGTGGCCCGGGAGTGTGTCAATCACTTTCCTACGTACGCACATTTATGTCAGAAAGAAGCTCAGGGAACAATGGCGGACGCGGAGGCTTTCGGCAGCTATCCCTCATTTGCCAACAACTGGGTCTTCTAATACAAGGAAACACAAGCAGAGCGAAGACACCAGAAAGGCTAAACAGAGGGAATCTGAAACAACAAGAAACTGTCATGAACGGAACAGAGGATAGGACCCAAAAATGCATGACTCCAAAAAAGTGGACAGTTTAAAAAAAGAGAGGTTTAATATACGGGCAGAGGTCGGTACACAGGCAGGCAATCCAAAAAAGACAACAGCATCCAAAAACATGAGGCAAAAGGGCGAGGTCAATAATCGCAACAGGGTCTAGTCTTACTGTGACTCTTTGACATGGAAACAAGGAATGGTGGAACGCGACGACAAGGTACAACAAACTGGCGACAAGAAAGAATGAGACACGAGGTTAAATGCAAGGTATAATTAGGCTGAACGAGGCACAGGTGGTGAAGATGCTCTCAGAAGCAGGTGTGTATGAAACAGGGGGAAGACAAAAACCGGAACACACAGCCATGACAGAAACAAAACTAGGATACACATTGGACCAACTATTCGAGAGGTGGCTGGAGTCAACTTCAACTCCCTGAGGAACTTGATGGGCACAGGAGCATTTCTGCTTGATTTTTCTGCATTTCTGCTTGACGGGTATCACTTACTTGTATTTTGAATTGACTGTGCATTCCCCCCAAATATAACTTTGAATCAATAGCATTAGCGTTATACAATGGAGGTCGTGTGCAACACGAACTACAGTGCCGTGAAAAGGTATTGGCCCCCTTCTCAAATTCTTACATTTTTGCATCGTTTCCCCATTTTAATGTTTAAGATCCATCCATTTTCTGTACCACTTATCCTCACTAGGGTCGCGGGAGGCGGGGTACACCCTGAAATGTTCGCCAGCCACCCGCAGGGCACATATAAACACACAGCCATTCGCACTCACATTCAAGATAGAGGAATTCGAGAAGGGCGTCAATACGTTTTTCACGGCACTGTTGTTCACCCAAATAGCATTGCTCAATTTTCTATGAATTTACGAACGGGTGTGTTGGCCATTGGCAGGGGTATGTCAGTGCGTCCACCATATTGAATGTATTTGTGTCAGTTCTGCCTGTAAACATCCAGCCTCTCTGTCTCTTCAGTCAGAGTGGCAGTGTGAATAAGCGAAAACCACACTCCCACAACGCTCAGAGTTTCCGAATGTTCCAGCGTGTAGAGAGTGGAGTGAATTTCCCAACGTACCCTTTGTAATATGTGCTATTCGCAGCATGGAGCAGCACAGAAGTTTCATCCTGCTCTGTAAAGGCAGCAGTGTGTTTGGAATGAGGTATTTGGAAAAACAACAAAGGGCCAGCAGGGTCATTTAGCAAGACAATAACCCTCTAGCAGCTCAAGGTTGTACTTGAATAGCAGCCAGCCCTGGTGGTAGCAACAACAACAGCAGCAACAACAAAACAGCAGCATACAGTCAACAATGTCTTTATATTTATGATGAAGACAATCATGCCCAGGTACATCGATTAATCACCCTGTTATTTTCGTGATAAAGTTGTGCGTCAACTTTTTGATGAGATGAAAGAATGAACGAAGCTAACTCGGGTCATGTCTGAAATGCAGCATTGTGGAATTGCTGCAAACTCTGTTTCACTTTGTTGTACAGGATGGTGGTTAAAAAGACAGACAATTATTGTTATTGTCAAGGATAATGCTGCAAACATGCTTGCTTCTGCAAAGCTGGAAAATGTAACACATTGTACTTGTTTTGACTTCAAAG
The DNA here is from genome assembly GCF_024500275.1 of Phycodurus eques. NCBI lineage: Eukaryota > Metazoa > Chordata > Actinopteri > Syngnathiformes > Syngnathidae > Phycodurus > Phycodurus eques. The sequence goes on from NC_084527.1 coordinate 27,743,102, forward strand.
TGCAATTCAGAGATAAAACTTAAAAGCACAGAACGGAATATTATTATGTTGACAACGTCTGCATGGCATATTTTCAAAGTCAGATAATTCTCCTTCTCATGTATTTTGTCCTGATACATATTCATTTTTATATATACATATATATATATATACACACACACACAGACAAGGTACAGAAACTTTTCAGACCCCCTAAAATCTTTCACTCTTTGTTATATTGCAGCCATTTGTTAGTCATTTAAGTCCATTCTTTTCCTCATTAATGTAAACACAGCACCCCATATTGACAGGAAAAAAACATAATTGTTGAAATCTTTGCTGATTTATTAAAAAATAAAAACTGAAATATCACACAGGCATAAGTATTCAGACCAATATATTTAACTCTGGTTCTGTCCATTTCTTCTGGTCATCCTTAAATGGTTCTGCACCTTCATTGGAGTCCAGCTGTGTTTGATTATACTGATTGGACTTGATTAGGAAAGCCACACCCTGTTTATATAAGACCTTACAGCTCACAGTGCATGTCAGAGCAAATGAGAATCATGAGGTCAAAGGAACTGCCTGAAGAGCTCAGAGACAGAATTGTGGCAAGGCACAGATCTGGCCAAGGTTACAAAAACATTTCTGCTGCACTTAAGGTTCCTAAGAGCACAGTGGCCTCTAGAATCCTGAAATGGAAGACGTTTGGGATGATCAGAACCCTTCCTAGAGCTGGCCGTCCGGCCAAACTGAGCAATCGGAGGAGAAGAGCCTTGGTGAGAGAGGTAAAGAAGAACCAAAAGATCACTGTGGCTGAGCTCCAGAGATGCAGTCGGGAGATGGGAGAAAGTTCTAGAAAGTCAACCATCACTGCAGCCCTCCACCAGTCGGGGCTTTATGGCACAGTGGCCCGACGGAAGCCTCTCCTCAGTGCAAGACACATGAAAGCCCGATTGGAGTTTGCTAAAAACACCTGAAGGACTCCAAGATGGTGAGAGATAAGATTCTCTGGTTTGATGAGAACAAGATAGAAATTGTTGGCCTTAATTCTAAGTGGCATGTGTGGGGAAAATCAGGCACTGCTCATCACCTGTCTAATACAGTCCCAACAGTGAAGCATGGAGGTGGCGGTATCATGCTGTGCGGATGTTTTTCAGCTGCAGGGACAGGGAGACTGGTTACAATCGAAGAAAAAATGAATGCAGCCAAGTACAGGGATATCTGGGACGAAAACCTTCACCAGAGTGCTCAGAACCTCAGACTGGGCTGAAGGTTCACCTTCAAAAAAGACAATCACCCTAAGCACACAGCTAAAATACGGGAGGAATGGCTTCAGAACAACTACATGACTGTTTTTCAATGGCCCAGCCAGAGCCCTGACTTAAACCCAATTGAGCATATCTGGAAAGACCTGAAAATGGCTGCCCAACAACGTTCACCATCCAACCTGACAGAACTGGAGAGGATCTGCAAGGAGGAATGGAAGATGCTCCCCAAATAAACTTGTTGCATCATTCCCAAAAAGACTCATGGCTGTATTAGCTCAAAAGGGTGCTTCTATTAAATACTGAGCAAAGGGTCTGAATACTTATGGCTGTGTGATATTTCAGTTTTTCTTTTTTAATAAATCTGCAAAAAAAATTGTTTTTGTCAATATGGGGTGCTGTGTGTCCATTAATGTGGAAAATAATGAACTTAAATGATTTTAGAAAATGGCTGAAATATAAAAAAAGAGTGAAACATTTAAGGGGGTCTGAATACTTTCCGTACCCACTGTGTGTGTGTGTGTGTATATATTTGTTTTTCCCTTCTGTGATTGAATGTTGTTTTTGTATTTGTTTTGTAGTTATACAAGGCTCCATCAAGCTCGCCTTTGAACAAAAAGTTACCGGAGACGACCGCATCCCGCTGTTTCAACAATTGTTACAGGAGCGCATCTCTCTAACCGGTCAATGGTGAGTATTAATATCAATTTGTCCTGCATGTGCACTGAGATGTCCAAGTCGTCTTGCTACACCCTTGTCCTGTCTCTCACACAGGTGTTGCAAACTCAACTCAGTAGAGGCCAAGGTGAGTTTCACTTAAAATTTCAGCGTTTTTTGGGAGCGTAGACATCTTTACAAGGCATACGGTTTCTGTCTAAATAGACAAGGGGTTAAGTTATTGGCTACCAACATTACTGTTTGGGATGATTACTGTGTACGTCATTCAGCGGCCCAAAAAGAAAACACTGGCCTTGGCGAAATGGCTGAAGGACAAAAAGATGCAGTTGTTCCAAAACAATCGGAGGAACAGGAGATAAGGCGACACGAGGTGCAGACGGATTCATCAGCGTCATCCAAACAATCGGAGGAGCGAATGACAAATGAGAGCACGTTGAATCTCCCACACCACCGTGAAACCACCGTTCACTAAAATGCGAAGGGCCTCTCCTCCACCCATGAAGAACCTTATCTGCGAATCTGACTGATATCTGTGGGGTCTTTTCCAGAATAATTCAGACCCATATGGAGATCAGGCATTTTTCATGCCTGTAATTATAAGGGACAGAAAGTTGGTCAAAGAAAAATGGCACAAAAAAGTAGAACTACAAACTTAGTGAGGATAAAATGTGAATCTATCAAACCATTATCTCCAGTTATCTCTGCGAGACTAGCTCTTTTCAATATTAGGTCCCTTGGTAATAAATCAATGTTGATTAATGACATCATTACAACCTATGATCTGGACTTTTTGTTATTAAATGAAACGTGGTTAACAGAAAGTAGCTGTAATACCATTTTAAATGAGGCAACACCAGCAAATTTTATGAAGTGTCGAATAGGGAAAAAAGGCAGTGGTATTGCTGTTATTTTTAAGTCATTATTTCAGTATAAAGAAATTATACTGGGTGATTTTAGCTCTGGCGGAACGGTGAGCCACTGGTTAGAGCGTCTGCCTCACAGTTCTGAAGACCGGGGTTCAAATCCTGGCCCCACCTGTGTGGAGTTTGCATGTTCTCCCCGTGCTTGCGTGGGTTTTACCCGGGTACTCCGGTTTCCTCCCACATCCCAAAAACATGCATTAATTGGAGACTCTAAATTGCCCGTAGGCATGACTGTGAGTGTGAATGGTAGTTTGTTTGTATGTAGATTCAACCAGTTCAGGGTGTACCCCGCATCCTGCCCGAAGATAGCTGGGATAGGCTCCAGCACACCCGCAGCCCTTGTGAGGATAAGCGGCTCAGAAAATGGATGGATTATAGCTCTTTTGTTTTTTATTTAAAGGTGATCCAAAGGTTATTGTTTTACTAATTTATAGGCCTCCAAGATACAATAGAAAATTTATGGAGGACTTTTCAGAACTGCTGTCAGTTATTTGTACTGACTACAACTATTTTGCCATAACGAGAGACTTTAACATTCATGTTGACAATAACATGGAAAAAAAAAAATCACATTTGACGTCTCTCAACATATTAAGAGTCCAACTCTAAGGATGTTGAAATTATATCAATTGAGATTAAGGATATGGCTATTTCTGACCATTTTTGTATATTCTTCCAAAAGTTCAGACAACATCTATATCTATTAAGAAAAGGTACCTAAATGAGAGTACTGCCACTAAGTTTATGGAGACCATTGCTGTGCCACAAACCGTGAATGCTGAGACAGTTGATTAACTTTTGGATAATTTCAACTGAAATCTCAAATATCATGAATGCTGTCGCTCCTATTAAAACAAAGACAAGCAGAATGATGGTAAAGACAGCTAAATCAAAGTGTAGGAAAGCAGAACGTAAGTAGAGAAAACTAAACTCCAAATTGACTATGACCTCTACAGACAAAGTCTTTGTAATTTTAACCAAGAGTTAATCAGGGCTAGACAACAACACTCGCAACAACAATACTCGCACTCTGTTTGCTATGGTTGACAAGCTTAGTCAGGCGAGTTACCTAAAGTTCTTAAAGTAGCTGCCATTAAGCATCTGCGATAAAAAATAGAACGCTGGACGCTTCCATGTTAGCAAGCTATAGACCCATCTCAAATCTCCCTTTCATCGCCAAGATTGTTGAGAAAGTTATTTTTAATCAACTCAGCAATTTCTTGAACTTAAATTACTTTTTGAGAAATTTCAATCAGGTTTAAATGATATAAGGTTGAATACTGACTCGGGAAAGGTGCTGTTAGTAAATACCTGGACTCACTCTCTTTAAAAACCAAAGACCAAGTCCCAAACCTTGGTGTCCTGATAGATTCCGACCTGACTTTCAATAGTCATATCAAATCAATTACTAAAACTACCTTCTCCCATCTGAAAAACGTATCCAGAGTGAAGGCTTGCATGGGTCAAGCAGACCACGAGAAGCTCATCCATGCCTTTATCTCAAGTAGACTTGACTATTGTAATGGTCTTCTGACTGGACTCCCTCAAAAGAGCATTAAACAGCTGCAGCTCATTCAGGATACTGCAGCTCGGGTTCCGACCAGAACAAAGAGGTCAGAGCATATTACTCCAATTCTGAAGTCTTTACACTGGCTTCCAGTCATTTTTAGAATATATTTTAAAGTTCTGCTACTGCTCTATAAATCACTAAATTGTTTAGGTCCTGAATACATGAATGAAATGCTAATGGAATATAAACCCAGTAGGGCTCTGAGATCACAGACTCAGGTCAAATAGTGGAGCACAGAGTCACAAGCAAACATGGTGAAGCAGCATTTAGCTATTATGCTGCACACAAATTGAATAAGTTGCCAATAGAATTGACGTCAGCCCCAAGTGTGCAGCTTTTTAAGTGCAGGTTAACTCTTTATTTCCCATGCTTTTTAGAGCATTTCCACTTTTAAATATTTCTTGCACTGTACGCTGTTTAATTTTTATTTCTGTTTGTTTTAAATGTTTATACGCTTTTTCTTTGCTTTTAAAAGCTTTTAATCATGTAAGGCACATTGAGTTACCTTGTGTATGAAATGTGCTATATAAATAAATTTGCTTTGCTTTAAATTTTATGGCTGTCTCAAGAAATAATAATGTACAACTATGTATAATGTAATTATAAACATCCATGCTTCATGACATTACTGAGTAATAAATTGACATCAGGTCTATTTGTAGTAATTTTGATGTCTTGTACATGTTTGTCAAAATCTTTAAAAAAGGTTGTGTGTGAAATGCATTTAATAGTTTGATACTTTCTGAAGGACACTGCCCGATCAAGATTGGAGTGACACGAGCCGGTGCTGGAATACCGTACAAACCTCTTTGAATGACGTAATTGAACCATGCATATATCTTGTAAATAAAATGTGTTTAAATACTTTAAATTAGTTTCATATTTCTTTTTTTAAATATACAATCCATGAACAAGCATTATATATGGAGCACTGATGTTTATGAACTGGAAGGAGAAATGAAATGTAACATTGAAATGTGATTTCTGAGTTGCAATTGTGAAGAAGGAAAACATTCATTTTCAGTTCTTTATTTGTATTTGTAACAATATTTGTGTTTGTAACAATATTTATTTGTCTTTATTTGTATTTGTAACAATTGAACAATTTCAAAATGGTAGAGGTAAATGTGCAGACATTCCTGGAAGTAAATTTGACAAGGTGCATTAAAAGGATGTACAAATATTTTTAAAGCAATACAACATACATGTCTACTGGATCGATGCTTTGAAAATATGAAATGTGGTTCCTCATTGTCTGCTTTGTCTGAATCCTATATGATGTCCTTGGGTTTTTTCCGCATTATATATTGGTGATAGGCGGCCTTGGCGGAATTGTCTGTTGTTCTCTCCAGGGTCACAAAGGTCACCAGCTGTCAGGATGTCATTCCACATTCATCTGGCTCTGCATAAACTCCCTCATTCAAGATTGCATCCATGAGGTTTGTCATGTGTCTGCAGTTATGGCAGACACCAATCCTTTGATCAGGGGCTGAAGAGTCGGCGTAACTGCCCCAGATGTCTCGTGGTGGACGTCAAAACATGGGGTCACGTCGGAGTAACTTCCCCAGATGTCTCGGGTCACGTCGCAAAAATCACAATTCTGCATGCGATAAGAGTCAGTCTGTCAACTTTCACGTGTAGAGCAGGACATGGTGATTAGATTTTGTGTTTGTGAACTGGCTTTCCATTGTTACAAGTATTGCATCTATTCTTTTTTATGTCCACAGATAAAAGCCTTTTAAACGAGTATTTTAAAAATTCCCTTCTACCCATCCCATCAACAAAAATGAATTAATAAATATGGTACCATTTTTTTCATTTTTCATTCTTGTACACATACATTTACACGCAGGGGTGTTAAACACATTTTTGTCATGGGCCACATTGTAGTTACAATTTCCCTCAGATGGTCGTTATGACTGGAAATAAATGTTTAGTTGGCTCATCATATTACCTAGACATACACAACAAATTGATCGATAGCTTGTTTTGAAAGCAGAAGGATAATAGTATGTTCAGCTATTCTTCAAGTTACTGTAAAAAAAATGGGTTTGGTAACAATGGCTTTGCGACAGCTCAACATTTTTTACATCATGGTAGTTGACACAATTTGCTTTCCCCTGTAATTTACAGTTTCTAAAAAGGTGTACATCCTGTGCTACCCAGAGATGTACTTGACCAGGGGTTGCAGTCGGCCAGGGTTAGCAATAGCCGTGCTCTCCTCTTGGGAACTCTGAACAACAAAGGACATACTATAAATTCGCCTCTGTACTACAATGTGGAGTGTTGATATTTATAGCTTTTATCAAAGCTACCTGTTGTTAAATGGGGCTTATAATTAATGAAATGTAACGTTCATGCTCGTTACTTTCTAACTATAATTCCTCGAGATACAGTAGCTTTCCACTTATATTCAATATGAAAACATTTGTTTATTTTTTACTTACAAGACGTGATGAACATGGCAAAGAAGCTGATACAAGATAACCATGGTAAAACTACCGGGGGGCGCGTGCACTCCTGTACGGGGCGTTGATTCGGCCAGAAGGGAGGAGGAGGGAGTCGTGAAGTGAGGCTACATTCAAATCCTGCTAGCAGTTTCAACACTACATACTGCACGTTTACTAAAAGTACAAAAGTGCACACTTATAAATGTACTTAACTAAAACATTTTAAAGTGCATTGACATTTTTCAACCCGATAATATAATACATATCGTGCGATTTTTGTATCTCTCCAGATGATTGGCATGCGTTCTCTGGGGGCAACAATGGACTGAGTGACATTATTTTCAGTTTGGGATTTTCACGGTTTTGTTTTGGCAGTGGGCAAAAAAAATGTGCTGGAAATATTTCATGTTAAGATTTGTTGGAAGTTTGCCTAAATTCCTTCCCCTTATTTAACAACTATCGCCACAACTCCCGCTGCGTGTTCATTGTTTTTCCAATGAAAGGTAACCAAAGAATGAAACTCACACTGGTTGCAATTTGATCCGTACTTTATGTTCCAGAGCTCAGTAAGTGAATACAAAGTCACACATATGGAATTACAAGCCCTTTTTCCCTTCCACCGAACCTCTCATCCACGGAGTAGACAGAGAAAAAGAGCGCCTCTCCCTTTCAGTTCTTCCATTTATAGTTTATGCTAAGACACTTCTAGATGTTGCTGCTGTGCCCACGCCGCATCTGGTTCTTAGTGATAAGGTTCTTGGTGATAAGCGCCACCGTACTCTTGCTGGTGTTTTCAGTTCGTCAGCTGTCATCCAGGGCCACATCTTGCAACATCTGATATATTTGACTTTCTGTGACAAACGATAAAAATACACTTGCCAGCATTTTGCCAAAACGTCTGTTTTATGGCCAAAATCATTTGAAATTAAATCTACTTATTGCAAACCATGTTAGCTACTCTGATTTCCGTGGGCCAAACTCAATATTGAATGAAAAATCACTGCGATGTGCATGTTTCCCTTCGCGCCAGAACGAACGTTAAAGTTTATCATATGACAACAAACTTAAATTTTGCTTAAACACTGAATCTGGAATAAAAAAATCAAATTTGCCATAAAACACCTCAGTGGTATTTGTTTTTTGTTTTGTATTTAAATAGATAACATGAATTCTTCTGTCTCTCCAACTACCTCTCTTTCTATTTATCTAGCTCCAACTACCTTTCTTTTTGATGGAAAACTTTTTTAAAAGGCCAACAACAAAACAACCCAAAAAAAAATAAGAATGTCCTTCAATAAAAATCAAAATTTCAAACTATTAACAGTCCCTGCCTAGGAGTTGATAAAGGACATTAAAAAAACATTAATTCAATGATGTTATACAGCCAGTTGTTACAGCCACGTTGCTCCGCACACGACAAACACGTCTGTCTTTTACTTTAGTGAACAGACAATCTGCTTCCCACCTGTCTTGGAAGTTAACCGTTTTCCATCTTTCGTTTGGCCGTTTTTGGGAAGGGGAAGTATAAATTTGCTCGAGGAGACTGGTAGGATAGTCGCTAACGACTGCAACAGAAAGGGAAGGGGCGCTCGCCTGTCTCGACTGATGGGCCAACACACTAGCAAAGCATTCTGGGATTTGTAACATTAGTGGCACATGTGCTGTATACTGGCGGGCCAACTCTAATACACATTTGATATGGTCTTGCGGGCCAAATATAATTACATCGTGGGCCAAATTTGGCCCCCGGGCCTGAGTGTGACATATATTAGTTCCAAAGAACTAATGTGGTTCATCCAAAGCATTTCAGCACTTTTGAAAAAAAAAATATATATATTCTTACCTGTGGAAGGTTATTCCTACGAGTTGTGATTGTGCGACGTGTGTGCAACCGTGCGCAGCACAATGTGCAAGCTTCTTTGTTATTTTGGTTTACGACCGTGCCGTCCACAAACATGAAATGCGCCTACACTTTGCCCCCAATAGCTTAGCTACATGGAATGTGCAAACACTTTGCTCCCACTAGCTTAGCGTCACCGTTGGCATGTGGTTCAAAGTATCTATGATATCTATGAGCAATGTGCTCGACTCGCTTACTTTCGGTTTCCGTTTTTGGCGTTCTGTTTTCGCGTCGCGTCGTCGATAACTTACAAGCTCAAACTAACAAGCTCATTTTTAAAATGTAAGGAGTAGAAAGTAAAGATATTTGTGTTTCAAATGTAAGGAGTAAAAAGTCGCTTCAAAAATAAATACTCAAGTAAAGTACAGAGTCCTGAAAAATCTCCTGAAAAAAAAGTAGTACAAGTACTTTCTTACTTCCTACCGCTAGTTTCCAGTAAGGTGTTAGACTTCATAAAGGTTGCCATTTGTCACTGATTCTGTTTATAACCTCTATGGACAGAATTTCTGAGCCCAGCAGAGGTGTTGAAGGGGTCCAGTTTGCTGTATTACAGCTGTTGCATCAAGCTTCAACTCGCGAGACCGCTGGAGCCTATCCCAGCTATCACCGGGCAGGAGGCGGGGTACACCCTGAACTGGTTGCCAGCCAATCGCAGGGCACATATAAACAAAGAACCATACACACTCACATTCACACCTACAGGCAATTTAAAGTATTCAATTAACCTACCATGCATGTTTTTGGGATGTGAGAGGAAACCGGAGAAAACCCACGCAGGCACGGGCAGAACTCCACACAGGTGGGGTCGGGGATTGAACCCCGGTCCTCAGAACTGTGAGGCAGACGCTCTAACTAGGCGACCACCGTGCACCGCAATAAAGGTAATTATATGTCTGGTATTTGCAGTTTTGCATCACATTAACAAAGTGACCATTCATAAAAAAGACTAAAGAAAAAAAGAAGTCGAAAGCAAAGACTAAGGGAGAAATGCGGCCACATTGTCTTTACTGCAGGAACTCACTGACATTGATGGCAAACACATGAATTCTTAGTGATGAAACGTCTCCTGAATTTTACAACTCCCAACTATGAACAAATTGACAAAAGCAACAATACTGTCAAGAAAACATGTTTCTGTCAGGCAACAAGGGAGATCAAAAACATCACAACTGTGTTTTGGCAAAAAAAAGTAAAAAAAAAAAAAATCAAATAGAATAGATTGGATCACGTGAGAGGGGGTAAGCACATTTCTGACACAGTCCTGTCTTAACTTCCAAAAATATTAGATGTGAAAACTGTGCTGCTGTTTTTTGTCTGTTGACCTTGTTTTTGTGTTAATACAACCTAAAGAAGAATTACACAAATAAAGCCGATAAGATCAAGCCACTGGAGCAAGTATTTCTTATTTATTGGCTAAGGTCCTTGAAATCTCTGCAAAAGCTGTCTATGCTTAATAATTAAACACTGTTTCCCATTTCTCTCTGGCATTGAGCAGAGATTCTAGGTGAGCAGAAGGGTTGCGGTGGAGGTGATAGGTATGTGTTACCATAAGTCATTAGGACTTGTATAATGTTGCCTTGTCTCTCGAAGTGACACCAGAAAATGACAGGAGGAAGCTGTTTACAAGGTGGTCATAATCACTGTCGCTCAATGGGGCTTAAATGACTCTCAGTCATATCGAAAACAGACTTCCGTAGTTTCGTGACCATAAGGCGCACCGTACTAAAAGGCGCAGGCTCAGTTACGGGGTCTATTTCTGTATTTAACACATGCATAAGGTGCACCGTATTATTGGGCGCAAGCATGGGAAAACATAAGCTATCTTAAAACATACGCTAGCATGCATGCTAGCGTATGTTTTTAAAAAGGCAGCGAGTTCGGTTGTACTTTATTGAAGTATTTAACAATGTACTCACGTTATTTTTTGATCAATCCTCATCCACAAATCCATCAAAGTCCTCATGTTCTGTATCCGAAATGAACAGCTGGGCACGTTCTCCATCAAACACGCCAGGTTCCCTCTCGTACTCGTCGGAGTCAGTCTCATTGCCGGGGGGCTCCTCAGAAATGATGCCGGCGTTTTCCTGCTTCCTCCACTTGCGAACCATGGATACGTTGATCATGAATTCTCCCGCGGCTGCTCGATTCCCATCTTCCTCCGCGTAACTGATAGCTTGCAGTTTAAACTGTGCTTCGTAAGCGTGTCTCTTCGTAGTTGCCATTTTCGGTGTTGTAAAAGTTACAGTACTTGACATCATCTGATGCAATTGACTGGCAGTGGTGACCTATGCAGAGTGCATCCTGCCTCTCGCCCCAAAGTCAACCGGGATAAGATCCAGCGAACCCATGACTCTAATGTCGACAAGCACTAAAGAAAATGGATGGATGGACTTCATGGTCTTCATCTACCTCTTATGTTTATTCCTGGTACTGAGGCCTCATTAGTGATATTATTTTGTATTCCTCAAAGTCACAGGTTTCAAATAATTCACACATATTTCATCTGCACTGTGCAAACAATATATTGAGAGTAGCATATAAATGAAGAATATGCAATGCATAAATGTAATATGATTTTCTTGGATGATTGAACATGAATACAGCGTAAGGTGTTATTACTGTCAGTGAAAAGTCTAATGTGTATATTGACCGATATTAGAGAAACAGCTGTGCTGGAAAACAATCTTTTCTTGTAACATACACGCTTTATGAGCCAAGCAAAAGCCAGTCTGCCCATTGAATTGATTTGTTCATACCCAGAAGACACTAAGAGAGGGGTATATTGATGACTTTGTCCCGTCTTGCTGCAGCATTTTCTCAAGCACGTTAAAAGAATAAATCCTCCAAACAACTTTGCATTACGTTTTTGACTTTGTATACAGTATGCAGGTGAGGTGGTATATGTAGAGACCAGATAAAACACAGACATTCAGACCAGTTATAGAATCTCACTGGAAGAGCTGCATACAGAACATGGCATATTTAAACTAATTACCAGCTTAAAAATATTAACTATTTAAACAGGCCTGTATTCTCCAATGCATGTAAGAGCCAAATGACACGCAGCTGCACGTTTTTCTAGCTGTGTGGAATCTCCCATTGACTTAAGTCTGTCATTTAAGCACCGTCATTTCAGCTCGGAGGAGACCAACCCTAAAATCTGGGTGTTCCCCATCAAATCTGACCAAACAAAACTGAATGGTGCCTTTTGACACATTGCATCATAACCTTCACCTCTACCTCCCGGAAATTTTGCTACCTTTTAGACATCATTAGTTTTTGAGAAAATTTGAGTGCTTTTATATCGTATTGTACAATACTTGGCAATGGCAAAGCATGACCTACTTCTAGTTCTAATTAGTAAAATTGTATCCAGTGTGTGTGGGATAAGTACAGTGTTCAATAAAAGTATGTACTTTTATTGGATTTATTTCATACAGAATAAAACTAATCAAAGTGAAAAGCTTTTTCATATTTAATGTGAGCGTATTAAAATAAAAAAATAAAATTTTAAACATAACTAACAAAATAAATGAATCAATAACATTCACAAGTCATAACTAGAAGGGTAAAAAAAAGAAGGGTTTGTGCACAAAATAACATGTTTTATGTGCAAAAAAAGAACTCACACTTGTATTTGGTATAAAAGATTGATTTTTCAGTTTTTAAGTTGAATTCCGAAAGTTGTATCAGCTGCTCAAAGCTTCGGGGACATTGTTGCCGTAAAATGCGAATGGGAAGTAAACAGCCAACAGAATTTGCCCTGCTGTCCGACTCCTGATTGGTTGACAGGTATCCCAGGTGTAAAGGGCAGTGTCGTGTGCGTGTAGGTCAATGCATGGTTGAGAGTGAGAGAGAGGCGATGCGCAATCTTGGAAAAACTTTCTTAGCGTGTGGTGAAAACCGTAGAAAAATATAGCTTTTTCACAAAATATAATTGTGAGTTCTGACAAAATTAATGTTTTTGTGCAAACAAAACATGCTTTTGTGCTCAACATTTCCAGTTACGAGTACGTAATTGTGGCACAAATCTAACGCCATACTTGTGCACTAATGGGAGAATTGGGCACATGATGATTTTCAAAAGATAGTACTAATATTTGGGGTGAGGTTTCAGACATTTCTTTCCTCATCCTTTTATAGCTGCCATTGCCTCTTATTGTAGACATAATATGCACACATTTTTAATAAACCATAATTTAATAGAGGCGGCACGGTGGATGACTGGTTAGAGCATCAGCCTCACAGTTCTGAGGACCCGGGTTCAATCCCCGGCCCCGCCTGTGTGGAGTTTGCATGTTCTCCCCGTGCCTGCGTGGGTTTTCTCCGGGCACTCCGGTTTCCTCCCGCATCCCAAAAACATGCATTAATTGGAGACTCTAAATTGCCCGTAGGCATGACTGTGAGTGCGAATGGTTGTTTGTTTCTATGTGTCCTGCGATTGGCTGGCAACCAGTTCAGGGTGTACCCCGCCTCCTGCCCGATGACAGCTGGGATAGGCTCCAGCACGCCCGCGACCCTAGTGAGGAGAAGCGGCTCAGAAAATGGATGGATGGACAATTTAATAGAAATTATAAACTGTGGGGTTTCAAAACGAAACGTTCCAGTTCTGCCACTGCATAACTGATAAAACCTATGACACAGAGATTAAAGCAGGAAATGCCAGAAGGGACACATTGTCTTTAATAGACTACACCCCTTTAATTATTAAAAAAATAAAAATACAAAACACACAAAAATAAAATAAAAATGGCACACTGACATTTCTTTCTGAAATGAAATGAGTTTTATAAGAAAGACGGGAAGCGGAATTCTTAAACATTTAGGAATTATGGAGGAATTATTTTGGTGGAATTTCACACAGGTCTTGACTCCACAGGAATCATAGACTAAAAGACAATAGAATCTTTGTGAAATGTTATGCAGTTTTTAAATCATAGTCATCTTCCCCTTGAATGACAAAAAGCCTCAGCATTCACAGTAAAATCACTGCACATATAAGGAGCATACAATCCAATTTATTCGGGATAATGAAGGGGATACCTTGTCATGTTGAGGCTGAGGATTTTTGTGAAGGGGTTAGATTTCTGCTTTTTCATAGTCATGAGCATCTGGATTGATGTTTAAATTTGGTTAATAGATTGAATTGATTGAAAGGTTAATATCAACTTTTTTGTATTTGAGCTCTGAAGCTTATTAATACACTCATTAAAGGCTTCTGGATACACTCATGTTGGCCCTTTCCCTGAAATGAGTACAATGAATACAAAAATTAAAAGAACCTTGCTCAGACGAGACTAGCGTGCTTTATTTTGTAGTTTTTATAATGATAATGTTTTACTGTATGTTGTTATTTACATGGTTCTTTCAAATGCTGTCCCCAGTAGTTGACGAAATCAATCTTCAATGAAGAGAGGAAATGGTGTAAAAAATAAAGATTATCATGAGCAAAAATATTTACTATTATCGGTATTAACACAATATCAGTAAAATAAAAAAAATAGAAAACAACAACTGACTAAAACTAACTCCCAAAAATATAAAATCAATAGTATGTACCTTTTAACAATAGAAACTGAAAACAGCAACAGCTAAAAAACATTTTCATGCATGCAAGACATGCATGAGTTCAAATATTGCTGGTTCAGTTCAATACAGCTGGTTCAGTCTGATGGCCTACAAAAAGGTCTCATTGCCAAGGTGTGAGTCAAGACACATCTCATGATGGGTAAGAGCAGAGAGCTGTCTATCGCAAACTAATTGTTGCAAAACATAACGATGGCATTGGTTACAGGCGCACATCTAAGCTCCTGAACGTTCCAGTAAGCACGGTTGGGACCATAATACGTAAGTGGAAAGCCAATCAATTCAGGTGATGAGCAGTGCCTGGTTTTCTCCACACATACCACTTAGAATTAAGGCCAAAAAGTTCTCTCTTTGTCTCATCAGACAAGAGAATCTTATTTCTCACCATCTTGGAGTCCTTCAGGTGGTTTTAGCAAACTCCATGCGGGCTTTCATGTGTCTTCACTGAGGAGAGGCTTACATCGGGCCACTTTGCCATAAAGCCCCGACTGGTGGAGGGCTGCAGTGATGGTTGACTTTCTAGAACTTTCTCCCATCTCTCGACTGCATCTCTGGAGCTCAGCCACAGCGATCTTTGGGTTCTTCTTTACCTCTCTCACCAAGGCTATTCTCTCCCGATTGCTCAGTGTGGCCGGATGGCCAGTTCTAGTAAGGGTTCTGGTCGTCCCAAATGTCATGCATTTCAGGATTATGGAAACCACTGTGCTCTTAGGAACCTTAAGTGCAGCAGGAAATGTTTTTGTAACCTTGGCCAGATCTGTGCCTTGCCACAATTCTGTCTCTGAGCTCATCAGACAGTTCCTTTGACCTCAAGATTCTCATTTGCGCTCACATTCACTGTGAGCTGCAAGGTCTAATATAGACAGGTGTGTGGCTTAGCTAATCAAGTCCCATCCGTATAATCAAACACAGCTGGACTCCAATGAAGGTGTAGAACCAGCTTAAGGATGATCAAAATAAATGGACAGCACCCGAGTTAAATACGAGTATCACAGCAAAGAGTCTAAATACTTATGGCTGTGTGATATTTCAATTTTTCTTCTTTCATAAATCTGCAAACGTTTCAACAATTCTGTCTTTCTATCTATATCGGGTGCTGTGTGTACATTAATGAGGAAAAAAATGAACTTAAATGATTTTAGCAAATGGCTGCAATATAACAAAGAGTGAAAATTTTAAGGGGTGTGAATACTTTCCGTACCCACTGTATATGCAGTCATACGTACACCTATCATATTGGAATGAAAGTGTAGGCTACACCTTTTTCATAACCTCAAGGTGGCGGTGGCATATTGGAATGAAAGTGTACACATTTCTCATAACTTTTAGGTGGTGATAGCATATTGGAAATAAAGTGTACAGCTTTTTCAGAACCTCGATGGCGGAATGAATACATTTATAAAATTAATTCATTTATAAAACCGTGGCGGCACGGTGATCGACTGGTTAGAGCATCTGCCTCACAGTTCTGAGGACCGGGGTTCAATCCCTGGCCCCGCCTGTGTGGAGTTGGCATGTTTTCCCCGTGCCTGCGTGGGTTTTCTCCGGGCACTCCGGTTTCCTCCCACATCCCAAAAACATGCATGGTAGGTTAATTGACAACTCTAAATTGCCCGTAGGTGTGAATGTGAGTGTGAATGTGAGTGTAGCCCGCCTCCTGCCCGATGATAGCTGGGATAGGCTCCAGCACGCCTGCGACCCTAGGGAGGAGAAGCGGCTCAGAAAATGGATGGATGGATATAAAACTGTGCCCGTGTGCTTCCTTTTGGGACTGGTCGGGCTCGGGACCTCCCTAGGTTCGGGGTTTCAGTGGCGTCCCCCTGCTGGACGGGCTTGCTGACTCGCACCCCCCTTGTGGGTGGGGGTCACACTTCCTCGTTGTGCCAGCTCTGCAACTCCGTACACCAGTTGACTAACATGCATGTGACATGGTGTTCATTTACTAAGTTCACATTAGATACTTTAATTAACATATCAACTCACAGGTTCTAACTCGTGTTTAAACACTAAAAAAAAAAAAAAAAGAATCCCCCCGCGCCACTTGACAGTAGCACTGCCTTGCTCATTTTCCCACATCCTGTCCTGCCCTTTACGGTCCTTTCTTATCTTGTTCTCTTGGTTAGTTATTGCATGTTTTCACCGGGTGTCCCCCCCAATCTACAAATTACTGTTGTAATGTTACTTGTGTTCAAATATCTAGACTGTCTCACTGTTGTTGTTCTGTGGTTTTCACCTCTTGTTCCACTCTGTCTGTCCCCTAAAACCCTTTTCTGTCCGGCTGCATTTTCAATAAACATCAGAATAATTAAAAAGCAGAGGTAGTATTTCAAACTCCCGTGTATCACAGCAAAACTGTTCCAGGACAAAGGCATACAGATCCACCATTCTGCAAGGCCATGCAGTTGAACAGGACAGGTTTTTTGAAAAGAAAAGGAAAAATAACGCTGTGTGTGTGTGTATATGTATATGTATATATATATATCCTCTAATATGTAGCCGCTGACAACTTCGACTGCCGCAATTTTCAAATCATGTGACCAGAGAATGTGTTTTGATTGGCTTACCGCTCAAGTAGCGCATACAGTGAGTTTTCTACGTCGCAAGGCAAAAAATAACCAACATGTTAGATATTCGCCTCAAGGCTTCATGAGAGCAAAAAAAAACAAAAAAACAAAAAACCACCAAGAATTATGCACGCCCAGTGCGGCAGTGTGCAACAGGCTTTAAAGAGCCCATGCCATTTTTTTTTTTTTTCTAGATGTGAAACTTAAACCATGTCACAGACTAGCAAAAATGATTTGTCAATTAGGGTGACATCATTTGTAAGCCCTTCACCCCTTCACCCATAACAAAACACTCACCTTTGCAGACTAAAACTGTTGAGCAGTAAAAGGGAGGCAGATGGATAGTATTAAAGACCCTGTTATTTTCCTGTTAAAGATGCAGGTCTTTCTATTGGGACTAGCTGGATTCCTGTGTGTATGCAATTAGAGCATCTGGCACCTGCAGGAGTATAAAAAGGAGGAAACGTGCCAAGAAATATGTGGCTTTGATTGAGCAGGTACATGTCTACCCTAATCCATAAACAAGGCTGACCTGTCATTCATTAGTGAATGCTTTGTCTTGACCACAATGCACAATGCTAGCTCACGTCCCAGCAATGCCTGTGAGAAACGCTCTAGCGAAGGTCTAATTACTCAAAACTGACAGAATATGAAGGCTATTTACCACATCGACATTAGAAAAGCAATTTTTCAATGCAGTGTTTTACAAGAAAACCAATTACATGCATGATGCACAAGATCAGATTAGTCAATATGTTCTTTGTGTTGCAAACGGAGAAGAAATAAGACTAGTGGAGTAAAGATAACATCTATCAGGAAGCTTCTAGTAAATCGCGGGGAGTGAATCACAAGCTTGATGAATGATAAAGTAGAACAGATGTACAAATAGTTTAAAACATCTGTCATCTTTGATCAAATTTGAGCAAAGACACTTTTGTGCCCAAATGTGTTGGTCATGTCCTTGTAATTAATATATTTCACCAAGGGAGATTGATGGTGGAGGGACCAATCATATAACACGTTTGCTTTAACTGAGCTGAGGGGACTTCAAGTTGCATGCGCAGGCCCCAGGATGCCCCCGATGACCGCTATGACCTTAATCGTAATAATCCCCGAACAAGAAGACCCCTTGTGTCAAAATAATCCATGATATCAATTTCATCTAAACAAGACTTACTTTCACAAGAAATATTGTATTACAAGCAAAGAGGAGTCAATGTGTTTTGCTCCTCATTCTATTGTACAAGTCCATTTATTTCAGCACTCATACATGATTTACTGTAGATTCATTAAACACTTGGGAAAGTACTTTTTCAGAGGGCCAATTCCTGCCTAATTTCTAGATTAAAAATCATTTTCAAGGTTTCGTTATTGTTTGTTACATAATATTCTAGTTTCAGAGAATTTTGTGTTTTGGTTTGCTCATTAAAATTATGCATGTACTGTATTAAAAAAATGTTTCACTGAGTGTGTGTAGTACATGTCAATAATATGAGTTTCATATATTTTTTTTCATATTTTGAATAAGACGGCATGGTGGTCGACTGGTTAGCACAATTGCCTCACAGTTCTGAGGACCCAGGTTCAAACTGATAAACTTTATTGTTTTTAGCAAATAATCATTCACTTAGAATTTTATGGCTTTATGGCACCTCCAATTGCGGAAGCATATACGCTACAACTGATAAGACAAAAGTCAGTCGGAATCATTTATAAATAAATCCAAGACGTGAATTTAGTGAAAACACAAATGCTAATATTCATTGGGCTTGTTTCCAGTAATTTTTTAGAATGTGTAGGCTTTTCATTTTAGTGAATACAGTATCATGAACATGAAAAACATGAACCAGAGAAAACAAATTCATTTGTATTGACATGATCAATCAATTTTTCATTGAATAGCCGCTTGCTTTTCTCCCATAGACAGCTCTCTGTTTTTTTTTTTTTTGCTTAACAGCAAATGCCAAAAACAAGCACTATCTAATGTTTACGCAAGCCATCTAAAAAAAAACCTAAAAGGCAACATTTGAGCAACTAGAAACACTCAACGGTCACATGTTCCAATACTTTTGCTCACTTGAAAAGTAGGTGGGTTCCAACAAAAGGTGCTCTGTCCAGAGTTGTTTAACATCTAGATGTAAATACCATGAAATAAAAGCCGTAATCCTGAACTTTTTTTCTCATAGTCATCTTTTTATCTGAAACCCAAATGTCTTCAGTATACAACAAAAACAAAGGAATTGACCTTGCCGTTCCAATACCTTTGGAGGGGACTGAATATATATGATATAAGGTCACTGCAACCCATTTCAGTGTTGTCCGTAAATGGTCTGCTTGAAATAGTTACACCCTATGAGCGGTCTTCTTGCCCCTGAATCTTCAATTCCTCGATTAAGAAAGACATTTTTCAAAGCTTTGACAACTCTATGCTTGGTAATTTCAGAAAAGGGACAATGTGTTGAGTGTTTTTCTAACCAATTCAAGCTAAGTAAAAACAGTATGATTAAAAAAAAAAAAAAAAAAAAAATGTGTAGACTCCAAAGTGTATAGACTTAAAAACACAAAAGCATATTCCTTAAAACGCATAACGGTAGAATCTAAATTAAACACTGGACAGTGTAGGTACAGAACTACACAAAAAATAAATGTTGTAAAGCACTGTCAAACCAACAAATGTATCAACATGGACATCTTTGTAAAAGCATCACAGTGGTCGACTGGTTATCACATCTGCCTTACAATTCTGAGGACCTGGGTTCAAATCTGGCCTCGCCTGTGTGGAGTTTGGATGTTCTCCCCATGCCTGTGTGGGTTTTCTCCAGGTACTCCAGTTTCCTCTCACATCCCAAAAACATGCCTTGTATGTTCATTGAAGACTCCAAATTGACCTCCCAGAGTCAGCTGGCATAGGCTCCAGCACGCCCGCGACCTTAGTGAGGATAAGGGGTACGGAAAACGCATGGCTGGTTGGACGGATCTTTGTAAAACAGTTTGTGAAGTCCAACATCTGTTCAAGAATGACTGCTCCCCAAGTGCACAAAGCAAGGTTCATCAAGGGATGGTTGGAGGCATTTGAGAGCTATGCCATCAACCCCATCAAATAGTTTTGGAATGAACGAGAACACATATTGTCTGACCATCAGTTAATCCCTTATGCCTGTGACCAGACCATTTTCCATATGTTGGCTACGGCATGTTTCCATATGCTCAGCACAAAGAAAAACACCTTTTGCCATACTAACATATACTTTTGACTTTGCTCCAGTTTGGGGTTCAGGCTGTGTGTGGAATATGGTCTGCTGATAGTTTGCTCGCATGCATCCCGTCATGTCTTCGGCCATCTGGATCCATAGCGATGCCAAGCCAGTCCTCCCAGCATCATCTCCCCTTCAGGGATGAAAATCATCACCAGTTAAATGCAGAGACATTGGATGGATTTATCCAGTTAATGTCTGTGCCACCAGCCGCTTTGGCAGGTCACCATTTTCCTCTTCACAAAAATCTAATTTGTGGGTGATTGTGATGGGTAAATGCAGCAGCAGCAGCTTATTTTCTTTGTTGATTGTGGGCCCCATGTCAGAGAGAGTTTTGGTTGCCATTGTGGGCGGAAAGTAATCCTACAAGCATAGCAACGTTGTCTTTGCTCAGACTTGAATTCGACACAATTAACGCATTCTTTGCTAATTAGTCTCAATTTCAACCATCACATTCGAAATCAGTTCAAAGATGACAAAGTAATTATAGTATGTAACCAGTTGTTTTTGTGACAGTGATTTACTTCGATACATCAATGCCATGCTTCTTATCCCAGTGTCTATTTTTTTGTGTTCTTTTATTTCCATCTTCTTTGTAGGAGACAAATTCCCCATTTAAGGGAGCTCTACAAAATCTTTCGAAGGAAAATAGCAGGTAGGCAGTGGCTCTCATACACACACATTCAAATCCCATTTTGGTGCACCATAAGCACCACATGACATTCTGACAATAGTCGTGTCAACACCTGTGCATGAACACAACACAGTTCTTCCTCCCTTCCTGTCAGCTGCGCTCTCCTCCTGTCCTGAGCTTATGTCCTTGCAGTACCTTGACTGAAATAATGCTGACAGCAAGGATGCTTTCGAGGAGGCTGTAAACTGGTCAACTTGTTTTTGTAAAGCATTATTGTAGCTCCATGACACTCACCAATAAATTAAGTAAAAAGTTGGATTGCGACCTGGTACCATGCTGACATCTGTCAAAAAAAAAAAAAACTCAAAATAATGATAATAATAATAACAATACAGTATATATGGTACACAGCAGAGTGTACATTGTATTTCCCCTTTAATGGACTTATAATCAGTCAAACAAGCAATAAATCACGACACTACACCAATCTGAACTCAACTGAAACCATACTGCTGGTAGAGTGGCAAATCAATCGAAACACTTCACCAACAATGATGTAGTTACACATTTCAAACTGTAGCCACAATAGTAAACACTGGTGTAGCTCGTCCTCATTGGCCGGTGGGTGTCACAAAAGTAAAGGCCAGAAGAATTCATTCTTTTGAGCAAAATCGGCATATATGGATAGCATCACATACTTGAGGCATTGCAACAGTTGAAAAAAGATTTTTCTGCTGCAAATATGTATCACTTCATATGTCCGTACTACTGTTACTCAGTCGCCATCCAACACTATCCTGAATGTATTTAACCTACCTACAAAACTACCCAATTTTTGCATACTATATACATTCTATTTTAGACCGGATTTTCTATCCTTTATATCCCCCAAAGAGTTAATGTATTTTCAGTTGTCAATTTTGTTATGATTACGCACAAATAATTGACTAAAAACCTCCAGATAAACAATACATCTTGACTGATGTCTCATGCTTTTTGCAAAATTAAGTTTATCATAGTTTGTAAATCAGTCCAAATCATAAAAGAATGTGGGTAGGCTACAGTATGTGGAGTTATGGCAAATGTTTAATCATACACTTTTTTTTTTTTTTTTTTTTTTTTTTTTGCTTCTTTCTTTTCTCAGTTTTTTAGATGAAACTGAAAGTGCTCGGGGGATTCGGCAGTTGTAATAGCTTGTGTAAGATTCCACTGAGTTAGGTCTAAAGCTACAATCACCTGGTCACAGCTGTCAGCGTACAAAGTGGAGACTGGGGGATTGTACCGGTTTTCAGATGGAATGAGGAAAAAGAAGGTCATAAATGTTGCAAGGGGCAAAGTCAAACTAATGTGCTCGTAGCAAGTGATTTCGTCCTTAAGAGAAACAAGAGCAAGAACAGTGAAAAAGAGGGGCCAACCAATTCAAGTACTTTGGATTTAGCTTCATCAATCATCGTGTTATCTCCAAACATTGCGCACCATAACTATTTTAACTTGAAATGCTCATCTTGAGCACTACTCATCACTTTAAACCGCATACACTCCTTGAAGTCTCAGCGCCCTTTGCACAATGGTCATTGCACCGGACTATTGCAATATTAGTCATTCGAACTGCCCTAAGTGCTAGAGGACTCTGCATCTTTTTGCACAATTGTCAAAAAAACCCAATAAACAAAAAATGTACCGGTATTACCAGATAACTAACAACCCTTTACTGCTCAGTGACTGTTTTTTTTTTGTCAATGTCTTTCTGTCTCCAAAGTGTTCTGTAAATTGGCTGTCTGTTGTCGTACAAGAGCGGCTCCAACTACCGGAGACAATGTCCTTGTGTGTTTTTTGGACATACTTGGCAAATAAAGATGATTCTGATTGAGGCAGGCGTGGAAAAAAAAGGTTTTAGACGGAAACAATCGTTACTGTCACTTTGAGGTTCTGATGAGAACAACGTGGTGCAAAATGTTCAGTTCATCATCCTCACATCCTCCTAGATCTATGTATGGTCCCTCTGCAACTCAGAGGATTTCAGCAGAGGGAGAAGTCATCACTTCTCGGCAATCAAAGAAAATCTGCTCTTGTTTTGAAAACGTCATGCTGAGATGTTTTGATGCTTTGACTACAGATATTATGAGAATGATTCATTCGTAGAAAAAGAGCCTGTGGGGAGGGGGGATCTCAGACTGCAGTTAGGTCCAGACATATGAGGACAATGACAATGTTTTTTAAATATTTTACCTTCATACAGTTGACCACCATAATGGTTTCAAAATAAAAGAATCAAAATGTGATTGATGACGTTCAGCTGTAATTTAAGAGTTTTCACAAAAATCTAGTATTTACCATGTAGGTATAGCAGATTTTAGGGAAGTACCTCAGTTTTCAGGGGATCAAAAGTGTAATTGTAAATATAGCCATCATATTTAATTCTTTAATTAATATTTCCTGCACTCTGGCTTCATCCCACATTTCACATGCACATTAGGTTATATGTGGAACATAATAAGCTGCTACTTGTGTAGATGTGGTACATGTTATAATTACAAATAAAAATGTTAAAAGCACACGATAAAATTACTCCATATCACTTGTTAATGAACATTAACTAAAACATGTCTACAGTGTGAATCATTATTTTTTCTACATCTTTATAGTTTGCCAACATTATGTGCACAAACCACTAAGTTATAAGCCTTTCTTACAACCATTGTGTAGGACATTGTGTTAAACATAAATAAAAACAGAATAAAATGATTTACAAATCATGTTCGACCTCTATTTAATTGAATACGCTAAAAAGACAAGATATTTAATGTTCAAACTGATAAACTTTATTGTTTTTAGCAAATAATCATTAACTTAGAATTTTATGGCTTCAACATGTTCCAAAAAAGCTGGGACAGGGTCATGTTTACCACTGTGTTACATCACCTTTTCTTTTAACAACATTCTATAAATGTTTGGGAACTGAGGACACTAATTGTTGAAGCTTTGTCGGTGGAACTCTTTCCCATTCTTGCTTGATGTACAGTTTCAGCTGTTCAACAGTCCAGGGTCACCATTGTCGTATTTTACGCTTCATAATGCGGCACGCATTTTCAATGGTCAGGTCTGGACTGCAGGCAGGCCAGTCTAGTACCCACACTCTTTTACTACAAAGCCACACTGTTGTAACACGTGCCGAATGTGGTTTGGCATTGTCTTGCTGAAATAAGCAGGGGCGTCCATGAAAAAGACGTTGCTTGGATGGCAGCATATGTTTCTCCAAAACCTGTATGTACCTTTCAGCATTAATGGTGCCTTCACAGATGTGTAAGTTACCCATGCCATTGGCACTAACAAAACCCCATACCATCACAGATGCTTCTTTTCCTCTTTGGCCCAAAGGACACGACGTCCACAATTTCCAAAAATAATTTGAAATGTGGACTTATCGGACCACAGAACACCTTTCCACCTTGCATCCGTCCATCTTAGATGAGTTCGGGCCCAGAGAAGCCGGCGCCGTTTCTGGGTGTTGTTGAAAAATGGCTTTTGCTTTGCATAGTATAGTTTCAAGTTGCACTTACGGATGTAGCGCCGAACTGTATTTACTGACATTCCTGAGCCCATGTGGTGATATCCTTTACACATTGATGTCAGTTTTTGATGGAGTGCCGCCTGAGGGATCGAAGGTCACGGGCATTCAATGTTAGTTTTCGGCCTTGCCGCTTACATGAAGTGATTTCTCCAGATTCTCTGAACATTTTGATGATATTATGGACCGCAGATGATGAAATACCAAAATTCCTTGCAATTGTACGTTGAGGAACATTGTCCTTCAACTGTTGGACTATTTTCTCACGCACTTGTTCGCAAAGAGGTAAACCTCGACCCATCTTTGCTTCTGAATGACAGAGCAATTCAGGGAAGCTCCTTTTATACCAATCATGGAACCCACCTGTTCCCAATTAGCCTCTTCACCTGTGGAATGTTCCAAACAGGTGTTTGATGAGTGTTCCTCAACTTTCTCAGTCTTTTTTGCCACCTGCCCCAGCTTTTTTGGAATATGTTGCAGCCATAAAATTCAAAGTTAATGATTATTTGCTAAAAACAATCAAGTTTATCAGCTTGAACATTAAATATCTTGTCTTTGTAGTGTATTGAATTAAATATAGTTTGAACATGATTTGCAAATCATTGCATTCTGTTTTTATTTATGTTTAACACAACCTCCCAAATTGGGGTTGTACATAAAGCATGTGAATCCACAAGAACATCAAATTTCATCTCCCATACCGGTCACACGCAATCTCCCAAAAAATATGCAGAAACCACGGAGTGTCAGTGTTAGCAGTCATGAAAGTTAATATACTGAATCATTTGCATGCACATTGACCTTACTTTTATGGTAGTCTTAGCAGAAATCAAGTTCTTCTTCCCTTGTCCAAGAGTAATTCAGACTAACATTACCATTGGGACTGAGCAATCCTTGCCAGGGCCTACCCCATGCAAGAAATGGGAATGTGGGAAACATGAGGAATACTTGTTTGTCACGGTCAGTGTTCACTTAAGAAGAAAAAAAAGTCACAAGAGTGGTGAAAAAATGTCGCTAAGTTGGTAAAACAAAATACGCAAGTCGTTGCTCTTGCTCACTTGCCCTGCCAAAACAAGAAAGTAAAAGCACCAGATTTAGAATAAAAACAGAACATTCTGTATATTACATTTTATTTTGACTTCAAGACTGTTGAGGGCAGGTCAAACACTATGGACAGAATACACGCTAGACTGGTTGCCAGTCAATTATAAGGCCGATAAAAAGACAGTGAACCATTCATACTCATCGTCAAACTATCAGTGAGTGGGAACTGAACCCACGCTGCCTGCACAGACGTCGGGCAAGTGAAGCATTACTCCATCGGCTGCTATCTTGTCAGATTGTGCATGTGTACATGTATGCATGCTGTACATCCATACACAGTTTAGCATGTACAAATTCTATTCGTTTAAGCATTCACTGCAGTATTTTTAAAGCAACAGAGATAACGTGAGTGTATATGATTTATTATATGTTATGTGGGAGGATATACCTCAATTGCGAGCGTCATGGCATGTTTTCTGTAGTGTCTGGTTAATTTACCGTTGCCTGTTTTAACCAGCATGCAAGCCACTTCATGACAATGTTGCACCCTCGAATGCAACTTGAAGACAGACAGGAGACAGAGTGATGGAGAAGGGCAAGAAAAGGACGGACAGGGAGAGGAATTATTCAATGGCATTAAGATTAGTAGCACAGTAAGCTCCTTATAACCATAACTTCATAGCGCTGCTAATTCACTCAGAATAATAAATTCTGTTTTGAGCCTTCCTGTGAATCACTGCACATTCTCTAATACCGCTGACTTTCTATTTGTTATGGGACGATGAGAGGCATAGCTGTACGGGAGAGAGCCACGAAATAAAAAGAAGAATTGCTTTGCTCCCAGAACACACACACACACACACACACACACACATACATACCCTATACGTCACCCATTTGGGTCCATTGTGATCTTTCTTTAAAATGACCTTGTTTTATATCTCTGTGGTTTACCAGTCAGACCAATTAAGATTCCAGTGCTGCCTGGAAAACGGAGGCAATACTCCCTTCCTTCCTGCCTCTCATATACACACATACAAACATAGATGAAGCACAGTGACATCATTTAGAAAATAAGAGATTAGTAGCAAGACATTTTTTGAGGCAGAATTGTGCACTTTAACTCCCCATTTCTTGACCACCAACTTTTACATGATGGCTAAAAAACACAGGGTCTCCTACCAAAAATGATACATACATTAACAGCTGTTGGGTCGGTTTCTTTCTGTTCTTTCCATGAAAAATGTGTTCGAAGACAAGGAAGGAAGAAATGTACTCACTAAGGCTTCTACAACCCCCATTTCCAATGAAGTCGGGACGTTGTGTAAAACGCAAAAATCAAAACAGAATACAATGATTTGTAAATCCTTTTCATTCGCGCCCCTCGGTGTGCGGCTGGCTTTACCTCGTCTGACTGATCTCCTAATTTCTACACTTTACTATCTTGATCTTGAAATGCTTTCAGCCGTGTGGATTGACTGACCAACATTCGACCCAACATCACTGGGTACCTGGCCCAGTAAAAGTGCTTTTCATTTGGTGAATAATCACTCCTGTCCTTTCTGGTCTATGGTGATTTGCACTTTTACGCTCCTGGCATTTAAAGAAAAGTGGCTAAATGGGTCAAAGTTGCTAAGTGTAAATTACAAGAGGTGTAGCAACCCTTGGAATTACCCTGGAGAAAGACAACGTATGTCTGATGGATCTCAGAAGCACAAATTAATAGCCTGAAACATAACCATTAAAATAAATGGTCATCCCTCTCAAATACTTCAGAAATCAAATATGAACATTAAATTCATCCAAAAGGGAGAATTTACTGAATGGTTGTTCAATTTAAAGTGTATTTTTATTGAATTGTAGCTTAAGTGAATGTAGGTTATAATTATTATATTTCAGTGTACGGACTGATGGAGTTAATTCTCCATTTTGAAGTTGGACAGTTTATTTTGTTGCTACATAAAATTGTTTTGCCAGCTGTAGTGTTAAATAAAAACATGTCCTCACAAGAATTGATCAGAAAATCATTCAAAGTACGCATTATAATGTTTGATGTATACTGTTGTCCTGTGCGTGTTTTTTTTTTAAAATATAATTTAAAGAGCCAATTTTCCCAAAATATTTTACATCCATTTCCAATATTCGGAGAAAAAAAAAGACCAGAAATGCAAACATTAATTTTATAATATATCTCTGTTAAAAAGTAAAAAGTGAAATGCAACCTGGCCGTGTGACTCTGGGTGCTGCCATGTTCGCTATGCTGCAATGCTGCGCGAACACTGAATGGTCAAACGGATATGACAGCCTGCCAAAAAGACAAGCACAGCTCTAATCGCAGTTAGGAATGGAACTGCCGTTTACAGCACATTTTTAAAAAGGATGAATTGCTGTTGGACACAAAACGCTGACACGGCAGGTTATCGAGTCTATAAACAACAGCATGGCATGTCAAAAACCTATCCATCCATCCATCCATTTTGGATACCGCTTATCCTGTCCAGGGTTAGAGCGAGCTGGAGCCCGATCCCAGCTAACCCCGAGACAAAGGCAGACTACACTGTGGACTGGTCGCCAGTCAGTCGCAGGGAACATACAGTATAAAGACAGACAACCATTTACGCTCGCATTGACTGAGTGGGAAGTGAACTTGATCGTGTTTTGGAAAAGAGTTTATTATTATTATTATTTTGCATACAACACTCCTAAATATTCAGCTTCTTCAGAAAAATGTGTATTCAAGAGACAGTGGCCACAGTGCCCAACAGGCTAATTAACCATTTTTTTCAGTTGTTCTTCACATCTGTTTTGTATCTGCCCTTTTCCTCAACAATTATTGTGTAGAAGAATGTATTACGGCTTGCTTTATTTGTTTCCCTTGTCACACGACCTACAAATTCATCATTTGTCCCACTGTGGTTAAAAACACAGCAGTGCGCCAGTCAGCTGGGAGGCAAACACAGGAAGGTGGTTTCCTCAAGTTGCCTCATTGCAGCATGAACAAAGCAATCCTATTTTCATAAAGCCACAACATATTCCAATTTACCTCCTTGGGAATACAAAAAATGTATGGGCTTGTATTCTCTTTACTTCTTTGGCAAACTAAAATACAAGTCACTAATGCTATTTAAAATACCTAAAAAACTATCTGGTCCCTAAAGGACTTAAGTTTTAACAGAGTAGTACACATACAAGGGATTATCAAAAGAGGTTTTTAGCAATACTTGTCTTGTTAACTTACTTCCTACTAGGAGAAGATGGAGAAAGATGATTTATTATGTTCCAACTGAGAGTCTAAAGTCATGACTCCTACACGCAACATTGTGTCGACATTCCCGCTCACTCCAGCGGTGTGGGGCAGCCACAGGTGTGCAGTTTCCATCGGCAAGGCGTGAAGGACGGCCAACTGTGCTCGCCACAGAGGATTTTCCCAGATTAGTCACGCTGGATGCTCCCTGTCTACGGCAACACTCAAGTGCCTCACGGACGTATTTCCCAATGCAGTCGAACAACAGTCAAGCTTCACCGAAAACATCATATGAGCTCATGGTCGCTGTATGTTGCGCGTATTCTACTTTACTGAGGAAAGTTTCTGTGTAGAAAATGCTCTAGTACATCCACAATTCTCCTGTGAGGCAGAGAAATATGGAGGACACACACATGCACAATACAACAATAGTTATTGGGCATTTTGGAGGAAATCTGGCCCATGCATACCTTATACTCAAGTTCTTCATTTCCAGATCATCACTAAATAATATCTTATCATTAAAGCAGGACTGTCCAGAAGGTGTTGGGACACTTGCCCAATGTATGAACAAGAAGTCAAAACTAAATAAAATATGGAGTTGGTCCACCTTTGCACCCTGAACAGCTTTGACTTTTTCTGGGAAGGCTTTCCCCACGATTTTAGAGTGCCATATGGGAATCTTTATCATCCATCCATCCATTTTCTGAGCCGCTTCTCCTCACTGGGGTCGCAGGCGTGCTAGAGCCTCTCCCAGTTATTATCGGGCAGGAGGCAGGGTGCACCCTGAACTTGTTGCCAGCCAATTGCAGGGCACATACAAACAAACAACCATTCGCACTCACATTCACACCTACGGGCAATTTAGAGTCTCCAATTCATGCATGTTTTTGAAACCGGAGTGCCCGGAGAAAACCCACACAGGCACGGGGAGAACATGCAAACTCCACACAGGCGGGGCCGGGGATTGAACCCGGGTCCTCAGAACTGTGAGGCTGACGCTCTAACCAGTCGTTCACCGTGCCGCCGGAATCTTTATCATCCAGACAAAAAAAAATAATGCTTTCAGTGATGTTGGATGATAGTCACAGTCACATTTATTTACACTCACCGCTATTCATAGCATCAATATTTTTGTCAATAATGAAATAACACTGCTATAGCAACAACTGAGGAAAAAGTATGTTAATTTGCAAAAACTACAGTTTTGTCTTTTTTGAGACATTACAGCCCATTTGGTGAGAAAACTAAATTTGTGGTCATGATCACACTTACAGTAGGAGGCAGCTTGTATGACTGATGGCTGATGGCCCAAATTAAAAGCCACACTCTGCATTCTAACAGTCAACGCAGAATTGATTTCCAACTTGTCTCAACACTCTCATACTTAATGATTTTGCATTTCAGATGAAATAAAAGTGTTGATATGTTTAGAAATTGTGCTCCTTTTGTAGTCCTGCAGTATTGCAAAACAAAGACGTGCAAATTCAACAACTAGAGCGAGACTTTATAGTCCATCTTTGTGTATGATTCCAGTTAACTGGAAAGTCTACCTTCAATGACAAGCAGAGAAATATTTCCAATTCAGATCATGTACTGAATTTCATTGGACGTGTGAAGCAAGTGTGCCCAATATCAGGGGCCAGTGAGTAAAGCCAGTATTGTAGCATGGAAGCTATTTGTCTGACCAAATAACCTGTTGGTTCATTGGAAATGTATTAACGATTTGAATTTTATTAACGATTTGTTACATTGCACAATATATAAAGAAAACAAACCACAAACAAACATTAATACATTTTGCTAAATAGGTCTGAACCTGATTAATTAAACATTTATGAATATATTAAAATAACATTAAAGCAATATTAATGTCGGTAAAACAAAGTCATCCAACACATTTAGCAACAGTAATCCCTCATTTATCGTTGGGGTTAGGTTCCGGACCACCCTCACAATAGGTGAAATGTGCCAACTCGAAACCAAATATTTTTTAATTATTTATACATATTTTAAAGCTGTATGAACCTCCCCAGCCTCTTCATCTTCTCCACACTCATATTAACCTCAACCATACTCTTTCAAACACTTTTTATACTCTTAAATACCTCTTAAACATACAGCACTGCACAGCAGTACTGTACACTATGTACATTTTATTCCTTGTAAAGTGTTAATCTTTTTTTTTTTCTTTTTTTTTACAGTTTTCATGTTTTAGTCTAGGAAGCTCTTATTTTACCACAAAATAAATACAACAAACACTAAAAACCCAGTGATTTGGCGAATTATGCACGATAAAGATGTGGAAAAAAAAAAATCCACAAGGTACTGAATCCGCGATATAGCGAGGGAACATTGCATTTTCAGATTGCTGTTTATTTAAACTGGTTAGGGAGCGAAGAAAATATCAAGAAGCTTCTCAAGAAGCAAGCCACGTGGGGCACTTTATATTGATTGTTGATCCTTGTGAGTAATATACTGTATTTCCTCAGGAAAAGAAAACAATGGCATATTTGCAAACGTACTGTAATTATTAATTATATTTGGAATTATTATGACGAAGCAGAAGAGTAGGGCCATTTGTTTTAAGTAACTAAGCCTATGAGAGCTCAAATACAGTTAGAGCTGAAGCTGGGGTACGTCATATTCGTCCATGCAATGCCTGCACACACATTGACTGTCAACCCTAATTGGCCCCTTGCCAGTAAATTAATATGCATTTCCATACTATTAAAATGGCTTTTCATCGTGAAGCTCAAGAGAGTTAATTAAACTGGGGACATTTTAGAAAGGCGAGTATTTTAGGTTCAAATGACCTTAATTAGAGAGGTGAGGCTATCGTATGGATAGCACCTCTTTTCAGCGCACTTCACCTTGCTTTATCACTCAGTGATGGTTGCCAGATCGACCTGCTGCATGGTATTTAAAGAAAAAACAGTCCTCTAGATTCTATTCAGCAATGATAATAGAATACTTCAATTCAATAATGACACTGTTGGCAGCACACAAACTGCATAAAGGGAGAAATTAATTATTTCTGTTCTATTGAACATGTAAAAATTTATTATTTGAAGTGTCCAATTAACCTAACTTGCAGATTTATGACCTGTGGGAGGAAGCTCAATCTCCTAAAGAGAGAGTAATCCACCACAAGGACGACAGGTGTTTAATGCGCCAAATGATTCCTGCTAGAATTATGGGGCATTCAAGGAGCTTTTCAAAGTGTGGTTTGACCTCTCAAAGCCAATTTGCTGTCAGTCAACCTACCGATAGCCACTTATTCTGACCTTGATGAAACATAAAAGGAAGGACTGCATTATTGCAGGCACTGGAGCAGGCCAAGACTGCAAAAAATAAATAAAAAATACTTGTTGTTTTATCCGTGCAGTCCTGCCTTTCAGTGGGATAGTAGACAAGGAACCAACTGAAGCAGGGTCATACCTTGGGGGAGGTGTTGGAGATAAAGTGATCTCCAGACACAGTATCAGAGTCTGGTTCTCCTCACAATAATATGTTGCAAGATTTATAATTTCTCCCTCATGCCAAACCTTAAAGTGATTATCTTCTCCAAGGCCAGGCCTGTTCATTGTGCTGCACAGAAGCATATCCAGTGATGTAGTACTCCCCCAAGAAGAGCCAGCAAAGTAGTTCATTCCCAGCAGACCACAAAAGAAACAAAACATGACCTGAAGTTGGGATCCACTTAAACAGCTGCTGAACTATTTAAGTACCCTTTCTTTTAGCTCCCACAAACAAGATTATTCTCCGAAGCAAAAAGCAACAACATACTTGAGCAACTCTGTGTTCTTGTAAAATAACTACAGAGAGTCCTCTTGTCCTAGGCACTAAAGAGGAGGCAGACCATTAGTCAAGCTACCACAAATTAGCTGAACTTCAGCTCCGAGCTCCTGGGTAACCAGACTGGTTGTCAGGTGGTAACCAGCCAACATTTTTAAAGGACAAATACTTTTGGATGAAGAACAAGGGTGTTTTAGGGATTCTAGGCAATAGCCCTAATTTCAACAGAGGATACTGTATCGCATGGTGTACAGCACAGGTGGGTAGTAACACGCTACATTTACTCCGTTACATTTACTCAAGTAACATTTTGTGAGAGTAGTCTCAATTAACCATACTTGTTACTTTTATTTGAGTATTTATGTGTAGAATAATCAATACTTTTACTCTGTTAAAATGAACGACATGCCACTCGCTACTTTTAGTCATCCATTATGGCGTGCACGATCTATCTATTTTTAGACTTCATCTTCAACCTCCGCATAGGGCGCCGTTGCACCAATCCAACGTGATCACGAGTGTCAATTTGACTCCAATTCACCAATGAGACGGCACAAGGCAGTCACATGACCACACACAAACCCTTCGTGGGCCAAAGTGACTCATTCTGGGGGGGGGAGACAGCTGCGCAGGTGTTGACTTTACAGATTCCGAAAAACAACAGCTTTGTCAGGCAGCATAGTCTTCGATTGTGACTGCCCAAATGTGGATATTTCAGCCCACTTCTAATTTGAGAAAACACCTTGCGGTAAGTTGCAAATCTTTCTCTGTCTGTCTCTTTCGCTCTCGTCTGTGTGCATGCACACACACACAGACACACACGAGCACGTGCGCACACTCATCACACACACACACTAGGAATAACTCTGGTAAGCAAAAAGCTTTGTCATGAAGTCATATAAGTGAATAAAGCAAATAATGTTTCTGTAGGGCCCAATGCATGTGTTGTTGTTTTTTGGGTAGTTTAAAATTGAAATAGTGGCAGGTGTGTGTGAATTGCCATATATTAATATTTTTTAATTGTAGTTGACGTTCATGCTCTGATTTTATTAGTTTTTATAATCAGAAGTTACTCACAAGTTACTCTTGAGTAGTTTTTTGACTGAGTACTTTCTTACTCTTACGTAAATGTTTGGAGGACTACTTTTTACTTTTACTTTTACTTTATTCTCCAGTAACAGTACACTTACTTGAGTATTATATTTAAACTATATCCCACCTATGGGATATAGTTTTGTTTAGTGATGTAAATAGTGGCTATTAAAGCAAAATTAGCATAGTTGAATTGACAAGTACTTAATAAGGAAAGACTCGATTCACCAGTGAATGTACATCTCTCTCTTTCAACCCCACAAAATGATTGAAGTATGCTATTACTTTGACAACATATTTATACTTCAGTGTCTTTTGAAAAATGTGAAAAAAAATTAACTGTTTGAAATATGCATATACACAGTACTTTTTTTTTAGCTCATTTGTTTGAGAAGAATCATTTTTATCTAGTGTTTTCTGCACGTAATTCTGCTTCCAACTATATTTTAAAAATATCTACACAAGGTGAATGACTTTAACTTGCCCATACTTGTAAATGTGAGTGTAAATGATTGTGTCCTGTGATTGAGAAGCATCAATTCCAGGGTGTACACCACCTCTCACCCAAAAGTCAGCTGGGATATGCTCCCGCTCACCCGAGACTATTAATAGAATACGGATATAAAATCGTTAAAAAACAGTATAGGACAGATTGCATTGCAAGTCACCATTAGCCTCTCATAGATTCATTTATAGATGTTGATGTGTTGTTGTTATAATTACTATGTATTTGAAGATAAAACCCAAACACAGCCAAGTAATCAAAACACACATTTGTTTGGATAGAGACAGTACTCACCTTAGGCTCAGGAGAAAGGACCTTACAAATATCAGACCAGCATCCCACTCCACCTGTCAGACAGAGCCGTACTACAGTTTAAGTCTGCCTTCGAAGAAGGTAAGCACTTTATCAATGTACTTCAGATAACAGCTTAAAGCTCACCCTAGTCTAGATTCAAGTTTCAGGCTATAAATCTAACCTAGAACACAGCAATAATAGTCAATTCTGTAATTTGACAAGACTATTGAGCACCACTCTCTTGTAACTTGAAACTCCACCAGTAAAATTATGCATAACATTGACTAACAGTTACATAAAATAAAGGTATGACGTCTGCTGTGTCAGAGTTATCTCTGTGTTGAGAAAGTCTGCAGTCTCAAACTGTATTCATCAATAATTTAAATTTATTTGCAACTGATCAAAAATAATCCACGACAACAGGTCAAATTGAAGCCATTTATGACGCACTGCAGTTCTGCACCATTGGTAACAGCAACCACAATAATCAGACACTGTCAAATGAAAACCTCTCTGGCATTCAAAACTCTAAGGCAAAAAAAAAAAAAAAAGGTAAAGCTCTTATTTGATAGTGCAAATGTTTCAATATGTGTGTCCTTTGGATACCATACTGCAGAGAAATAGAAACAAAACAAAAAACACAAACTTACAGAAAGTTGTCATGTCAAAGTCTGTATAGAAAACTGAAGAGCGTTTCAAACACTGGGGAGTGGAAAGTGGAAGGCATCTTTCACTGTGCACATTGCGCATCATGCACAGCATGATCTTTTTGGTTGTTTTGTTAAAAAGGAGATTCCAGAAAGACAAAAGTTGTTTGAAACAATGGCACATTGGACATACTGTTGCACTGTAAAAATAAGTTAACTGTGATTTTATACTTTGAATTTAACCTGCACAAATGCATCCATATTCCATTCTAAATTAGGGTTCATAAACAAAAGGAGGATATGATGGTGTTTTTAATTGACTCCCTCAGGCACAAAGAATAAACAGACACAGCCCCCATCCATTAATAGAATGTAAGGTAGGCAAGTGGATGGAGTGACTGTATTCAGAATATGATCAATGAAAAAGCAATTTGCCCTCTGCTTAATAAGCCAAACCCTGATGGTCCAGATCAGGGATGGGCAATCCACGAGAGCCGCGAGACCGGTCGAGGATGACTGTCAAGCTGTTACCATGCAACACCGCCTTGTACGACCAACTGACTTTCACGCATGGCTGACACACAGAGACTACAACTCCCGCCCAAAATGGTGTGCTTGCTCACCAGCTATGGGCGGCGGCTGCTAAAATTGTCCAGCTTTTCGATCTCCCGCCGTCTGTGATTTGACTCCCATAGTCGGTGATTTGAATCATTACAAGTTGGACCTGATTCACATGGCATTGCCCGTACTGCGTGCATGAAACCAGTTGCCAATGCCTCGCCCAAAGCCTGCTCAGCCTTCCCTAATGCTCGCTTTCCCCACCCCCATGAACCCTAGAGACCCCACTACTCTGCACACAATCTCACATAGCTCACGGATGACTTGAGGAAGCTGGAAAACAGAGGCATGAAGACGGGACTGGACACACAGGAGATGAATGACTTTCATTGCACAAACTACCGGTAATATGAGACATGAACTCACTTCAGTTCTCTTTGGTTGAATACACTGGTCATTCTGCAGCTAATGGAGCGTCTGTGTGCACATGCACCACTGCAAAGCGGTTACATTTTTGTTAAATTATATGTTCCTGGTTTCGAGCTCCCAAGATAGAAAAATGGGCAGGAAGTACACTCATTATTTTATTCATTGAACACTATTTGAGATTGCAACCTCCAAATTCCCCACATCTCATGAGTTTATGAAAATGAGTACCGTACTGTTGGAGTTCAGCCCAGGTTTCTATATATGCTATATAGTATCTCATCACCCACTGAGAACAAGGAGCATCGCGGGAGATGGGATGTGACAGAGCAGACAGGCAGGACCATATGGGCCATGGCTGCACAGTTGGCTGATGGTGGCCTTGGAAGCAATGATGCTGGATAAGGACATATCTCTGGAAAGAATTCTCAATTAAATCTCAATTCAAATTTTGATATCTAAATTTAAAAAATACTATGTTAAAAACCCATTAATTGGAGACTCTAAATTGCCCGTAGGTGAGACTGTGAGTGCAAATGGTTGTTTGTTTGTATGTGCCCTGCGATTGGCTGGCAACCAGTTCAGGGTGTACCCCGCCTCCTGCCCGATGACAGCTGGGATAGGCTCCAGCACGCCCGCGACCCTAGTGAGGAGAAGCGGCTCATAAAATGGATGGATGGATGTTAAAAACTGAACTAAATTTGCCTCCCTGCAATTGTATGTAAACCAATCATCTTTTTAAGTTTTAGGTTTATGCAATCTAGTGGCTTTTACAAGGAATCATTTAGGAGGAGGATTTGCAGAAAAACTCCAACAAAGCAAAAAGGTAAAAACTGTTTTATCCCCAGGGGATATTCGGTGGTTGATTGGAGACTCTAAATTGCCCGTAGGTTTGAATGTGAGTGCGAATGGTTGTTTGTTTCTACATGCCCTGCGATAGGTTGGCGACCGGTTCAGGGTGTACCCCGCCTCCCACCCAAAGATAGCTGGGATGGGCTTCAGCAGCCCGCGACCCTAGTGAGGATAAGCGGTAAAAAAAAATGGATGGATGGATGGGATATTCTGTGACCATAGGAACACAGGTAGTGATGGAGGTACAGACAGGCAGGCTAGAATCACTGTTCTGGTTTTTCAACAAGATAATTTGAGGGAATGGATGGCCAGACTGAGACATGTATAACTATTATATAGTCATGACAGTTTGTATGGTTTTTCAAGGCTGGCAGATTAAAGGATCATGAATTCTGTTGTAGCATCACCATCAGCATGACATTAGAGCTACTTTTCTGGTTCCTCTGTCAGGGTCGGGTTTTCGTGGTGTTGGTGGCAAGGCAAAATGTGGGGGACCCATGAAGTGGAGGGAAGCAGGGAGGCAAACACTAAATAGACATATTCCAAAAAAATCTAAATTCAAAGAAACACATGGAAACAAAACAGTGTCCACTAAAAAACACAGTGGAATCAGGAAACATGGGCTATGAAGACAAATGAAGATACAGCAACAAGGACTGAAAGAAATCAGGGAACTAAATAAAAAAAAGAGTTTACGAGACAACGAGGAAGACCTGGACAAGACACGAGTTGCTGGAGGGAGCTGATTGGTTGACACATGGTAAAGGGCAGACGAGAACAGGTGTAAACGAAAACCTACTGAGCAGGACAAAATAACATTGACAAGGGGAAAACATGGCATGGAAAAAATAAATAAATCTAATTAAACAAAAACACAGACCATAACAACCACCTCAATTATTTGATTGCCATGACGGCACATGTACTCTCAAATGTATGATTTAGCATTGAAATATGTAAATTTCCATTTTGTAATAACATTCTTTATTGGTTTAAGTGTTAAAATGTTGAACCCAAGATTGTGTTTTCCCCTATTAATATATACAGCGGCTGAAATAAATAACAGGTCACCATTTTTCTCACTAAATATACATCCAAAGGTGCTTTTGACACGAAAATTTCACCAGATGTTGGGAACAACCCAAGTAATCCAAACATACAAAGAAAGTAGAACAAATAAGATCAGAAATTAAGTTCTGTGTAATAATCTGAAATGACACAGGAAAAAAGTATTGAACACGCCAACTGGTGTTTATTTAATACTTTGTACAGAAGCCTTTGTTTGCAATGATAGCTTCAAGACGCCTCCCGTATGGAGAAACTAGCCGCATACATTGCTCTGGTGTGATTTTGGCCCATTCCTCCACACAAGCAGTCTTCAAATCTTCCGTGAGCTTCTTTTATGAACCTTGAGTTTCAGTTCTTTCTATAGATTTTCGATTGAATTCAAGTCAGGTGATTGGCTAGGCCATTCTTGTAGCTTTATTTTGTTCTTTGAAACCAATTGAGAGTTTCCTTGGCAGTATGTTTTGAATCTTTATCCTGTTGAAACGTCCACTCTCGCTTAATTTTCCTCATCCTCGTAGATGGCAGAAGATTTTTGTCAAGAATGTCTTGGTACATTTGCCCATTCATCCTTCCTTCAATAATGTGAAGTTTAACAGTTCCACTTGCTGTAAAGCAGCCCCACACAATCATGTTCCCACCTCTGAACTTCACTGTTGGTATAGTGTTTTTAGGGTGATGTGCAGTGTCATTTCTCCTCCAAATGTGGTGTGCATTATGGCATCCAAACAGTTTTGCTCTCATCCGACCAGACTATCTTCTCCCAGTATTTAACTGACTTGTCCAAATGTTGTTCAGCAAACTTTAAACGAGCTTTGACATGCTTTTTTTCCCCCCCAGCAATGGGGTCTTGCATGGGGAGCGTGCATACAGGCCATGGCTATCCTTTTTGACAACAGTACCTGCTAATTCCAGGTCGTTTTGAAGCTCTCCACAGGTGGTCCTTGGCTCTTGGACAACTCTTCAGATTATTTTTGCAGTCCTGTGTCAGAAATCGTGAAAGGATCGCCTGATCGAGGCAAATTTATGGTGGTATGATTGGCTTTCCACTTACGTATTATGGCCCCAGCCGTGCTCACTGGAACGTTTAGAAGCTGTTATGCACCAATACCATCTTTATGTTTTGCAACATTTAGTTTGTGATGGTCTTGAGACAGCTCTCTGCTCTTACCCATCATGAGATGTGTCTTTACTCACATCTTGGCAATGAGACCTTTTTGTTGGTAAGAAATTAAGACTGAACCAGCTGATATTCATTTGCACTGACAAGGGGCTGGCTTTCTGTTTGATTATTGATAGATTTTAGGTGTTGTCTTGGCTTTCCATGCCTTTTTGCACCTCCCTTTCTTCATATGTTCAATACTTTTTCCCTGTGTCATTTCACATTTTTACACACAACTTCATTTCTGATCTTATTTGTTTGACTTTTTTGTATTTATGGATTACTTGGGTTGTTCCCAACATCTGGTGACATTTTCAGCACCTTTGGAAGTATATTTAGTGTGAAAAATGGTGACGTGTTAAATACATATTTCAGCCGCTGTATATATATATATATCCATCCATTTTCCATACCGCTTATCTTCACTAGGGTCACGGGGGTGCTGGAGCCTATCCCAGCTGACTCTTGGCGAGTCAGTGTGTATATTTATATATATATATATATATATATATATATATATATATATATATATATATAGTAGCGTCAGTTGGAGTTGACACTGACTTAATGTTAATTGTTGTTTGTTGTTTTCCCTGTAGAAATAGAGGTATGCGTTTTGCCTACTTGCTAGGTGTTGTGCTATCATTCTGTTTTGTACCGTATAGTTTTTGGCAAGTTATCTTTCAGGCGACAATGCATCGGCAGCCCCCGGGTGTGGGCATGCAATCTAGGGGCGTCGCACCATTCAGTCCAAGTCCACCACTGAAGAAGACCCACACCTTACAACATGTATGGGCTACTAGACCTTAACTAGAAAAGAATAACTAGCTGAGTGACCTTGCTGAAGGTTGAGCAGCAATCCCATGAGTTCACTGCAAATGGGATCAAGTTATAGAAGGGGGAGTGTGTGTGCTTGTTGTTTTCATGGGGGACGGGGGTGTCTGACAGGATTTCAGTCGCAACAGGAGTGGTCAACCATCTGGACAGGAGCAAAAACCAATCAGACATCCTGTTACCTCCTCTTCCATTAAGAGCAGATAGCAGACTTCTGTTCCTCTGAATGTTTTTAACACTGGCGCATCACAACCAAAGTCAATCTTTAAATAAATTTTAAAATAATAAGACAAAGAACAAAATTATTAAAAGGTGCTTGAGGGATGCGTCATGGAATTTCATGGTTTTCATTTCAGACATTTTTGATGTGAGTGCCTTCTGCTGATGAAATATCAGTTTGAACACAGCTACGTAATTATTTGACTTTCAAATTTATGTCCAGACGGCACGGTGAACGACTGGTTAGCACATCTGCCTCACAGTTCTGAGGACCCTGGTTCAAATCCGGCCTCACCTGTGTGGAGTTTGCATGTTCTCCCCGTGCCTGCGTGGGTTTTCTCCGGGCACTCCGGTTTCCTCCCACATCCCAAAAACATGCATTAATTGGAGACTCTAAATTGCCCGTAGGTGTGACTGTGAATGGTTGTCTGTTTATATGTGCCTTGCGTTTGGCTGGCGACCAGTTCATGGTGTTTCTGCCTCTCGCCCGAAGATAGCTGGGATAGCCTCTAGCACGTCCACGACCCTAGTGTGGATTAGTGGTACGGAAAATGAATGAATGAAAACTTATGTTCTCTGATTCACCTCGCAGCGGAATTTTCTTAGTTAATGCTTTTTACATGTGCACATAGATTTATAAGAAAGTTATTGCTTCACGAACAAAAATCATCAGCCAATTAACAGTCTTCTTTGCTTAAAAAGGCCATAATTTGGAGCTTCAGCATCAACACTAACTACACAATTGCCACCCATTACTTATTTTTTTATTTTGCTTGGTGATTGTTGAGATTAGATGATAATTTACCATTTGATGGCGAAAGAAAACTCACAGCACTCTCTAGTCTGGCACAACAAATATCTCATACAATATATGCCAATTGTGTTGTCTACAATAAAAGAAAAAGACAATTACACAAATGGAAAAGCTGATTCAACACAGCTATGAAAACGAGAACGCAGCAGCATTCAGTAAAAACCCATTCAGATGGACTTAATGGGGCATGGAATGTAGCCCACCCCAACACTCGAAAATGCTAAACAAAAATCCATTGCATTGTCCTTGACTCTTTAGAGACACGCACATACAAACACACACAATATTTGTCATATATTAATTACTGCCATGCTGATTGGAATTCATCTCATTTTTTCGACGTATGGTAAGGGAAAGTGGAAGTCAAATATGCAAATAAAATATTTTAAGTATTACGCACATTCAGACCTTTTTGTATTGTGGCTCTCAGAGCACTGCATTTCAAGAAAACATGAGAACAGTATCTTCAGTTCTTCTACAGCTGACAAACACTAAAAAGACAAACACTAAAAAGAGATCAAGTCAGTTTTAGGATGATCTCATTTGATGGAATTTGAAGTATGTTGGCCACTTGGCTTCGCACGTCTTTCACATCTGTAGAAGCCGATAATGCAATAATGGCCCATAACGTAATAAAAATGTGTAATGTGTTTTAAAATGTAATCGGTCCAAAGCATAATAACTGGCCAGTAATGGAATAAAGGTCCTGGACCTATATGTAATAACTTATTATGTGAATGGATGGTAAAAAAAAAAAAAAAAAAAACTTTGCAAATTTAATAACTGAACCCAAACTGTAATTCATATACTAATATCACTTTAACTTTTTATTTTTGGATAAAACTGTGAAAATGCATAGTCTCTCCGTCTCTGTCTCTCTATCACTCTCCCGAGCTCCATATATTTGTATATTTAACTTGATGGTTAGCATAATCTCTATGAGTTCTGTCTGCTCCTTCCGGTTTCAAACTATGCCCAAATGTACAGTTGAAACTAGATGTTTACAAACACTGTATAAAAAGATGGATATGCTTTTTTATTCACTGTCTGACATGAAATCAGACTATACCTTTCCCATTTTAGGTCAATTAGGATTACCCACATTATTTCCAGTGATGCAGTGAAGTGAAAATTCTTGACCGAGACTAAAAACTGAAACTGAAAACCCCAAGGCCAAAAACCGGAAGCCAAAACGCCGAAAGAAATTATCAATCAAACTATATTTGTAAGTGCTTTCCATACAAAAAAAAATGCAACACAATGTGCTTAACATTAATTATAATATGAACATAAATCAAACCAGTCAATTATTAACAATAAAACTATGCCAATTATAAATAAAATTGCATTCATGGATATGACTGCAGAGCTGCCAACCTATAGAAATTCACTTCCAGACCAATTTGAATTTCCATATTTTAAATTTTGTCAAGAACAGTAGTAGTATATGTATTTTATGTACACTATTAGGCTTAAAAGAAATAGGCATACTGTTCATTTCACAACATAATCATTACTCTATAATCGGAATCGTAAATAGATTATGGTTTCAATATTTGTTATTTTAAAGTATTTATTGCATCAACCTTGGAATGGCGGACACATTTACAGCCAAATGTCTTCTGTTGCATGCTATTTTTGTATTTCCTCTATCCCCTAGTTTTGCTGAAATGATGCAAATTTCCCCATTGTGGGACTAATAAAGGTTACCTTATAAAAGTTTGTGTTTACGCACTTTTAAATTATGTTCTTTTCTCAAGGGACCTAGTACCAGTGACGTATTAATTCATTACCGTTTTCCGGTCCCCGTGTTTATTTAACTGTCTAGCGTTATTGTGTTTAAGTATTTTCCTCGATAAAAACATACTTATTTGCCTACTATTTTGTTCTTCAAAGTTGACTAACCTCCGTCATAACACGGTACTGTACCACCCAATCACTTATTTTGGTGTTTTGCGACTTCGTTGATAGCTTAGCGATTAGCATGGTGTTGCCGTCTATCTCGTCTTATCTTGCACCTGTCCATTATAACAATACTTGTCTAAAGGTGTAGATTATTCACTGTCATGGAGGCGATGATTAGTGACTCATGAGCTTCATTACTTCCTTCAAAGTCAGCAGTTTACATACATTTGATCAGTATTGGGTACCATTGCCCTTAAACTGTGTGGGTTGAGTCAAACATTTTCAGTATCCTTCCACAAGCTTCTCACAATACTTGGCAAGAATTTTGGCCCATCCCACTTGACAGAACTGGTGTAACTGAGCCAGGTTTGTAGGCCACCTTGCTCTCACATGCCTATTTAAGTCTGCCCATAAATTTTCAATAGGATTGAGATCAGGGCTTTGTGATTTCCACTCCAAAAATTGACTTTGTTATCTTTAAGGGACTGTATAACCATTTGTGCCCAAGCTTTAACGTCCTGGCTGATGTCCTGAGATGTTGCTTCTGTATTTCCACATAATGTTCTTTCCTCATGATGTCATCTATTTTGTGAAGTGCAAAACAACCCCACAACATGACCCTGCCACCCCTGAATTTCAAAGTTCTGATGGTGTTCGCAGGCTTGCAAGCTTCCCTCTTTTTTCCTTCAAAAACAAACAAACAATGCTCATTATGGTCAAACAGTTCAATTGTTTATTTTTTTCAGTGTGTTACAGGTGTGCCTTCAAATACATCCACAGGTGTGTCTCTAATTATTGTGTTGTTAATAAACCAGAAGCAAGAACCATCAGAAGCTTAAAAACACATGACATCATTATCTGGGTTTTCCCGAATTGCAGTACAGAGAATGGATGGAAGTTTTTAATCTTATTGAATATAAACTTCTGACGTTGAAAAAAGTAATGAAAGATTGTAAAATAATAATAATAATTCTCTCATAATTCTGGCATTTAGCAAATATAAATAATTTTGGTAATCCCAGTTGGCGGCATGGTGGCCG
This sequence comes from Phycodurus eques, assembly GCF_024500275.1. NCBI lineage: Eukaryota > Metazoa > Chordata > Actinopteri > Syngnathiformes > Syngnathidae > Phycodurus > Phycodurus eques. Next base: position 27,786,975 of record NC_084527.1, read on the forward strand.
ACTGGTTAGAGTGTCAGCCTCACAGTTCTGAGGACCTGGGTTCAATCCCCGGTCCCGCCTGTGTGGATTTTGCATGTTCTCCCCGTTCCTGCGTGGGTTTTCTCCGGGCACTCCGGTTTCCTCCCGCATCCCAAAAAACATGCATTAATTGGAGACTCTAAATAAGTATACCCACACCTGCTCGGCACCTCTCACCGTGGGCAACTCCAGAGTGGAAGAAAGTCCAACCCCTCTCGAGAGGAGTGGTACCAGAGCCTAAGCTGTGTGTGGAGCGAGTCTAGTCGGAACTTCTCGACGTTCCACGTCCCTAAAGTTAGCTTCTGTAGCCGGGGATCAGGTCGCCAAGGTCCCTGCCTTCGTCCACCGCCCAGCTCACGTTGCACCAGACCCCTATTGCCCCTCCCACAGGTGGTAAACCCATGGGAAGGGGGACCCACGTTACCCTTTCGGGCTGTGCCCGGCCGGGTCTCATGGGTGCAGACCCGGCCACCAGGCGCTTGACATTTTGTTCGAAATTCTCTCTTTTTTTTTTTTTCATGATATCTGTGATGGCGGCACAGTGTACGACTGGTTAGCGCTTCTGCCTCACAGTTCTGAGGTCCGGGGTTCAATCCCCGACCCCGCCTGTGTGAAGTTTGCATGTTCTCCCCGTGCCTGTGTGGGTTTTCTCCGGGCAGTCCGGTTTCCTCCCACATCCCAAAAACATGCATGGTAGGTTAATTGACAACTCTAAATTGCCCGTAGGTGTGAATGTGAGTGCGAATGGTTGTTTGTGTGTATGTACCCTGCGATTGGCTGGCAAGCAGTTCAGGGTGTACCCCGCCTCCTGCCCGATGATAGCTGGGATTGGCTCCAGCACTCCTGCGACGCTTGTGAGGATTAGCGGCTCAGAAAATGGATCGATGGATGGATGGATGCTGTCAAGACCTCCAGTACCAGATTTAACAAAGCAGCCCCACAGTATCCTCCACCATGCTTGACAGTGTGTTCTTTTCCTTAAAGGCTTCATTATGCAGTCTGTAAACATATTGTTTGTGTGCATTGCCTAGAAGCTCTATTTTTTGTTTAATTTGTCCATAAACCATTGTTTATAATTGGCTCTTTTGTATAAAACAAATCAACAAATCACTATAGAAAAATGTTGTCTCACTTAATTCATTTTCTTCTGGAGATATTCCACAGTACTAAACTTTATGAGTGCCAATAATGGTGAGCACGACTGTGTGTGTTTGTGTGTATATTGTAAATAGCATCAATTCTATTCTGTAAATCAAGACCAAGTAACCAAGGACTAGTAAAAAGAGCCATGCAGCAGCAGCAGCACTGCACTGCTACAGAGGTTTGTATTCATAATGGCAGTTTCCAAAGCTAAAGTCTCAACGATCACGAAAAGGTAAACAAACCGCACTGTGCCAAATCGAAGTCATTCTGCATTGCAGCAGGTAGCTGAACGGACAAAGCTTGCTTGGCCCATGAAATGATAAAGTAATCTAAATTTGGGATTGTGTAAGCCTTTGTTGTGGAGGGCAGGCCAAATGATGTGAGTGCAATGAGGAAAATAAGAGGAGGGCTGCAAAAGAGCAGAGGCTGATAGAAAAATGGAACAAGCAGAAATTAAATTATGCTGTGTAATTCTCACAGTTGGTTTCTAAAGCCAATCAAAATTTACAGTGCATGATTTCTCACGGTAGCTGTGACACATCCTTGTCTATGCTTATGTGAACAAATAACTATTAATGTCACTTCCTGATGACCGAATATTCCACGATAAAAGTTGCATGAAGAAGCAATACATGAGGCCCGCAGATATGTTTGAATAAGAGTACAAATTAAATATAAGGGAGAAAAAAACATTCAAAAAGCGGAATTTTGAACATGAACTTTTAGGGTCCTCAGCCAGTCTGAAGAGAATTGTGGCTTTCACCATTACCACTGCGGCGAGACATGCTTTCTACAAAAAATTAACACTACCTTTCCTCCAACAGTACAAACAGGTAAGTTTGAGACTTCCAAGACTTCACGCAAGTGCAGAAAATGTTTAACTGCACTGTGTAGCCCAATGTGCTGGACCACAAGCATTTGGACACCACTAGAGTGGTGGCACTCTGTCTACATTGTGGATAAAAGGTATATAAATTCAATAAATTCTTCGACAATTGCCCACCCCCAAACCCGCTTGGTTTTGAAGCTTTTGAACACCATCTTTGTCAGCGGTTATCATGACATCAACCCCGATGCTTTCGTGACAAACTTTAGGCCCTGGTTAAACCGCCTGATTTTTCAAAATTTTCTTTCCCCCAAAGTCCCTGTTCTGTATAAAGGGTACTTACACAGAATAGGGGGGGACAAAGTAGTCCCTGTCATATTCCGCTTTCTGATGGAGTATCAACGCCGCACAGCACAGTATTGGGAAGCTTCCTGAAATTCAATTATCCATTTTCTATACCACTTGTCCTCATTATGGTCACAAGTATGCTGGAGCCGATCCCATCTTAATTTGGGCAAACACCTTGAACAGGTCATCAATAAATTTCATGGCATGCATTTAAATAAATTACATTAAATGAAACAAACTCAAAGTAATTAATTTCACATTAATAATTGATCTGGTCTTGAACAGGTAATACATTTACAGGTGAAGGGTATGTATTGTCACAGTCCCAACTGGACTACAGATTTCTGTTGGATTTTCTGCTTGGTTTCGGCACTTTGTTTGGGTTTCTGTATTTAAGATCTCTTGTTTTGTTTAATTTTTCCTTTGTCTGTGTGCAGCTCGAGCATGTGATCTGTCTAGCCCTCTTGTGTTCAGCCAACCATGTCCCACCATCTCTTGTGCCACTCTCACATGGCCACTATCATAATTACTATCACCTGTGGCTTGTCATTGATCCCTTTGTCAGTCATCTCCTTGTGTGTCAGCTCCTCCTCTGAGTCTCATAATCTTTCTTCAGTATATTTGATTCTCTGCTGCCGCTTAGTGTTAGCCACATATTGTTTCATCCTGTATTTTTCTTTGATTATTTTGTAAATATGTTTTTGAGATTTTCCTGCCTTAGCTACCAGGCTGCTTTTCCCGCATCTGGATCCACCTGCATCCCATTACATCACACTGGGTGACAGATTGAAGGATCAGACCATGTATAACAACAACAACACGGTAATTGGAGTGGTGAGCAAAACATATTTCTGAATTCCTTGTCTGCGTGGGACTGGTGTGAGACAACAGTGGAAGGATGCTTCCAGAGATGCAGTTTTTCAAACAAAAAAACAAGCAATGTGGATTTCAGATAAATTTCAACATTTCACAAGCTCTCTACAGCATGTCTCCCTGTTGGCAAGCCTTGGAGGGCACTAAGCCAGCCATGCCCCCGACTCCGGGCCCTCAGTCTTCTCGCCTAGAGTCAATGACCGTCCCAGCGCATCTGCTTACAGTCAACTCAAGTGCTTCAGCCAATAGCATCCCCGTCGATGCCCCATTTCCAGGACTGCTTCCACCACCAGTCCTTGGTCCCACTTCAAGAGCCCCGTCACGGCTCCAGGTTAGCTCAAGCCATGAAAATCCCAGGTACATGCTGGGCAGCAGGAGTCGAACAATTCCCCTCTACCTGAGTGATAAGTCCCCAAAACACACTTCCAAAACAACAAAAAGACAAACCCTACAGGGCATGCAGTTTACCTGCTAAAGGGAGGACTGAAGGGAGTAACTCATCTATCCATTTTCAGTACCGCTTATCCTCACTAGGGTCATGGATGAGCTGGAACCTATCCCAGCTGACCCACCCTGTTTTTTTTAAATTAATTAATTAATTATTATTTTTTTTTATTTTGAGATATGAATGCTAAAATAACTGAATCACTGAAGACAAAATAGAGTGCACATTTTCAGGTACCCTATTCTGTCACATTGCAACGTTGTATAGCTGTCAAATTCTAAACATGGTTAAGTATCCAAATATCACTTTGATTTAATCTGCTTGTACAGTGACATGATTAAGTCTGCAATACAAAGCGATGCACTTGTATATCATGGCCTCGTAACGAGATCTTAAATTACAGCATGAACCTTATTTGTGCCATAAATTGACCTTTAGTGTATGGATGCCTCATTCATATGCATGTAGTCCCACTTCCCCAGACGAAGGAAACAAACAAACTTTGGAGCTAATTTATTCACAACTCATTTTCAGATCAAAAAGTGTGCCCCGTGTGTTGTAGATTACAGTGAATAAGACTGCTGCCCCTGGAAAAAAAAACTGACTCCATTAACTACAGCAAGAGGGTTTGAAATGCAGAGAACATCACTTATGTTATAATCTCCAGTAAATGAATGGTAGCCGACAAGAACAATCCATTTTCGGAAGCAGCAGATAACAGTAACAATTATGAGAATGAAGCTGGCAGTGGAGAGAAAAAAGACACTTGTAAGGGTTTCTATGGATTCGTGAGGACTGTGACTGCCTGAAACATGTGTTCTTTGATTATTTTAATCATAGTAATGTGAGAATCTAATGTCGATCATGTGGAATTCGTTCAATCTATCTTTGTTATTTACAAGGTTGTTTCGTCACAAGCTTCATCTTGAAGCAAGATAGGCATAATTGATCCAAACTGGATTTTTGGTGGATATTGCATTTGTCTTAAAGTTGCTATGGTCAAGTGTCTATCTCAGACATGGCACTGTCTCTCCGAGCTATTCGCTGACTCATTTAAAGGTCAACATAGTACTAAGTCATACAAGAAAATAACAATTAACTGAAAATTTTGCATTGACTAGTCTGCCCATCCCTATTAGCAACTACCTTCATGGCAGCTCTCTATCTTTTCCTCTTTCTCTGTACTGCTGCTTGAAATTTTTTATTATTTTTTTGTCTCTCAGGGTAGATAACATCAAGCGTAACAGTGGCATTGCAAAGAAGGAGCTGAAAGAATCATTCCATTCGGTGATGAATTATGTTTAGTCTTTTAAGGCAAATTAAGCAATCCATAGCTTCTCTTCCTAATTAAGGACAGTAAATGTGAAATGAAAGACTCTCAACCAGCATCTGTATTGTCTCTGGCAGATAATTTTGTTTGGCACTCTCATGTTCCCTTACATACACTTGAATATACTGCAGTCCCCCTAAAAACAACATACCATACATGACTATTTCTTGGCAGGAGGCTCGTCACACCAGAAACCTCGTCTGCTTATGCTTTGCTACGTTGTGGAGAGCAAAGCTGCCCTCTATGGGTGTGAACACATTCCCACACACGCTCACCACATATGTATATTTGCTGTTGCATTACGGCTGAAGAAAAAACATGTCAGTTTAGCAGTTCAGATTTATTTTAAAAAATTTTTTTACACTAATTAGCCAGATTATCTTGACATACTCATCTCTGCCTTCCCTTTACATGCAAAACAAGCAGCAGTGGTCCTTCCTTATTTTACTGAAGCAGATTTTACTCAGAGAATACAGGGCAGAGTCAATATAGTATTACGAAAGTATTTCCTTTGACTGCACCGCCCCTTGCTGCGAACACAATCCAAACATGTGTGTGAAAGTGGCAGAGGAGAGTTGTATGGTTTTACATTTTATAGAGTGAGCCAAAGAAAGGGATCTGAATGTGGCTGTACTTTGTAGTTCCAGTCAAATGATTTCTAGGCTTCAGAGACCCCTAGAGACTATAGGTCCATGACCATATATAGCTCCTGAGGGAGCCCGAATACCATGAACCATTCCAACCACTCACTAGTCCTCACTGATCGCAACCAGCACGTGACTCAGCAATAACCCCAGCGGAATTGAGGATATTGCAGCTATTTGTACTGTAAAAAAACAAAAAACAAACCAAATATGTTGGAAGAAAACATGTACAGTATCATGGAAATGTATGTACTGTATGGCAAATACATTAAACCACAGATACTATATATACATAGATGATTATTGTGAGAAAATAAATCATAACATGGGCAAATTGATGAAGACAATAATTGTTGAAATCATTTCTGGACGTTGAATTTGATGTGGTTTTGAATGATAAGATATAACTTAATCACTGCAAACAAAATGCAATGGAAACATGTTTACCTGAACCAAAAAAATCTTCACGTTCATTTTTGATTCAATATTCTGCCATACTACAGCTGTCAAGAACAAACACTTTTATCTGCATATCTGCACGTGTTATGTATTGACTGTTAATTCTGCACAATGTGAAGCCACACATTTCTACTGAGTGTGAATCACCCAAATGCATTTAATGAATAACTGAGGAAAAAGAAGACATGCTGCAGCGACCCAACACAAACGAATCCTGGTTAGAAAGCTCCTAGGCTGATTTGCATATCAAGCAGAGAGGAGATAAATCAAATTTCCTCTCCCATTGTCAGGAAGCTGGCATAAACGTCATTATGAGAAAAGCCGAAGTCAAAGCAGTGTAAGGGAGGTCAGATCCGCCCTGGCTGCTGCTCCCTGTGACCTGGCATCTAAGGCAAAGACCAACCAGTAGGAGAAGAGCAGAATGGCGATTGCTACAGCGTGGCGGAGAAAGAAGTAGCCTCTTGATTTGTGACAACAGCAGCACAATGTTAACAACAGTTAAAATAACTGAGAGGATACACGCTATCACTGATTAATTACTCAAATGGATCCAAACATGACTTTCTCAGTCGGAAAAGGGTGGTGTGCCCGCTCCAGGTCGGGGATGAGATCCTGCCTCAAGTGGAGGAGTTCAAGTATATTGGGGTCTTGTTCTCGAGTGAGGGAAGAATGGAACGGGAAATCGACAGGCGGATCAGTACAGCGTCTGCAGTGATGCGGACTTTGTATCGGTCCGTTTTGGTGAAGAAGGAGCTAAGCCGAAAGGCGAAGCTCTCAATTTACCGGTCGATCTACGTTCCTACCCTCACCTATGGTCACGAGCTGTGGGTCATGACCAAAAGAACAAGATCTCAGATACAAGCGGCCAAAATGAGTTTCCTCCGCAGGGTGTCCGGGTTCTCCCTTAGAGATAGGGTGAGAAGCTTGGTCACCCGGTAGGATCTCAGAGTAGAGCCGCTGCTCCTTAACATAGAGAGGAGCCAGATGAGGTGACTGGGGCATCTGATTCGCATGCTTCCCGGACCCCTCCCCGGTGAGGTGTTCCGGGCACGTCCCACCGGGAGGAGACCCAGGACACGCTGGAGAGACTATGTCTTTCGGCTGGCCTGGGAATGCCTCTGGATCCCCCCGGAAGAGCTGGATGAAGTGGCTGGGGAGAGGGAAATCTGGGCGTCCCTGCTAAAGCTACTGCCCCCACGACCCGACATCGGATAAGTGGTAGAAAATGGATGGATGGATCCAAACATTGTGTGGTTTGCATACCCATACAACATACTCTGTGACTCCTCTCAGCCATTCACCGAATCCTTTCAGGCAACAAAAGTGCATTTACAAAATATCAAAATAAATTTAAACCATTCACAGTTAAGAATGTGGTTACTTGTGTCGAATAGATTGATTCCCACAAGCAGTAGTGTTCAGTTCAGCACTCCACAGTATACTTTGGAAGGGTAAAACATTACCATTGGTAATGTAGTGGTAGCATTTGGGGAAGTAGCATAGGCACTATTCCTGGTCACACTGTGACTGGCAACCAGTCCAGTGTGTAGTCTACCACTCACCAGCCACAACATGCTCCAGCCCCTACTCTCATCCTGAACATACCAGAATGGGTGGATGGATGGACTACCATTTTGTTTCACTCCTTATAAGCAGTAAATATATACCTGCTACGATATGTTATAAGCTCAAAGTAACTAACATGCATACTGTACAATTTTCTATTGTCTACATCAGTTGCATTATAATATTGTACTTGTATAAGAGCAGATCTTTGTGACATGCAATTTCATCACACACTTATTTCAAACTTAAGCACAGAATGAAACATGAATGTAAGCACTGGGCATGACGCTTTCCTTTTAAAAATTGGGGGAAAAAAGGGAACAAGTTCAAAGAACAATGGATGAAAAGGTGTGTTGGGAGGGTGGTGTATATGTGCTGGACAGCAAGTCAGGCCCATTGAAAAGGACATTGCTCATGCCTGCAAAGCAAAGCTGTTGGCACTAGCAACAGTAATGTGCTGTGCCACATTATCACTTTTCCATGACTGCAGGCAATCTGTTTGACATGAGGGGCGATTAGGGCATACAGGGACGACCGCTTCCTAGCTGAAAGTGGCCTTAAGTCTAAAGCTGTAGTTCTCATCTGAAAGACGAGCTGTCAAGATATTGAGCAGTAGGGAGGAGAGCAGTGTTTCCTCCAGGTCTGAAGTGCCTGACTGTCTAGAAATCAAACATCCTGGGCGTAGGAAAGGTTAAATGGTTATGGTTACATTAAACCATAAAGGTTAAATGTGAGAGTTGCGATCGAGCGCCAGCCATTTTCCAAGGTTTTCTTGATAACAGCATCGTGACAGCATACAGTAGGCATACAAGGTGTGTGAAAAACATTCCAGGACTAGTGTCACAAAAATACGTTTGGCTAATCGCTTTAAAGCTCTTCTAACGCTGGAAGACACAGATCTGTCAACACACAACGACGAAATTATAAATGGGATTGTTCAAACTGCACACAAAGTAGCGACATCAACGAGAAAGACGACAATATCCAGAATATCTAAAGCTACTCACGACTTAATGAAAAAACGACCAGAAATTAAGAAAAGGGGCAGCATTATCAACAAAATTTAATATGTTGAATTGTGCAAGACGATTCGGAAAAAGATACGAGAAGAATTGAGAATTTACAACGTTCGGCTTGTTCAGAAATGCTTGAAGCTGAACATGGACTAAAAAACGTAAAACGTGCATTAATTCGCCACAAGAAAATAATTTTTGGTTTGAAAATGGAAGATAGAACGATATATCACAGCCGCCAAGAAGTCGTACAGTGAGTTAAAGACTTTTTTACAAACCTATACAGTGACCCTCACCGAATGATTACTGGAAAGCTAGAAGCAGACCCAGTTCCATGTATCCTGAATGAAGAGGTTGAAAATGCTATTAGTTCACTTAAGGCCGGAAAAGCTTCTGGTTTAGGATGGAATTTCTGTTGAAATGCTTAAAGCAGGAGGGAACGAACTTAATAAGATCCTTGTAAAACTACTTCAACGCTGCTTGGACTTGCAAGAAGTACCGGGGACATGGAAAGACGCAGAAATCATTTTGCTACATAAATCAGGCGATAAAATGGACCTAAGAAATTATCGCCCAATAAGCCTGCTCTCAACGATTTATATATATTGATGCAAAGATATTGGACAAACGAATTGGAATCAAACTCAGTGAAGCACAGCCGATAGAACAAGCGGGTTTTCGTCGTGGTTTTAATACGATGGACTACATACAGACACTTCAACAATTAAACGACACGAGTACGAAATGCCTCTGTACGTAGCCTTCATCGACTATGAAAAAGCGTTTGACTCAGTCACCACCATTTCAATACTGCAGGCGCTAGTAAATCAAGGGATAGAGCCGACCTATATCATCATTCAACAATCAATACATAACGATTCTTCAGGTTCGATACGAATTGATGATGAAAGAGTGCGAATAAGTCTAGGAAAATGGGTCAGGTAAGGCAACACACTGTCTCCGAAGCTATTTACAGTTTGACTTGAAGAAATATTCAAAAAGCTCAATTGGGAAAAAGAAGGACTAAAAATTAACGGCGCATAGTTGAGCCATCTTCGTTTTGCAGACGACATCATTTTATTCTCCTACGATGCTGAACAACTACAGCGTCGTATTCAGAAATTAGAGTGAGAAAGCCGTCGCTCAGGTCTGAAAATGAACAAAAGCAAAACGAAGGTCATGTTCAATTGTTAATGTCCACAAAAAGATATAAAAATGGAGGACTATGCCCTAGACGCCGTCGACAACTGCATCCATTTAGGCCAATTTGTAACAATGGATGGAAATAGAAGCACTGAAGTTGAACGCCGCGTAAAGCATGCCTGGCAGGCTTATGGAAGGCTTAGTGTTATATTCAAGAACAATCTTCCCATTTGCTTGAAAAGAAAGGTTTTCAATCAATGTATTTTACCAGTCCTCACTTACGGGAGTGAAACTTGGACTAGGAGTGCCAAAGTTATACAAAGACTACGTGTAACCCAATGGAAAATGGAACGCCACATGTCGAAAAATAAGCATTCGCGACAAGATGCAGTTGGATGCGAGTTACCGACGTCATTAAAAAAATAAAAAGCCTTAAATGGAAAGGGGCTGGCCACGACGCCCGAAGAGCTGACAAAAGGTGGACCACAGAAACTACCAATTGGATACCACTAGAAACACAGCGACCACGGCGAAGACCTAAAAGTAGAGCGATAGATGAAATCATTAAACACACCACAATACACTGGCAACAAATTTCAAAATGTGGTAGTAGTTGGAAACGTGAAGAAGAGGCCTTCATCCTGCAGTGGATAGATAATGGCTGATGATGATGATATTATATTATTATATACAGTATATATTATATATCATATTTAGTCATTTATACATATGAATAGAAAGAATAACAATATTGTAGAATAGAAAGAAATAACACATTGACCCAACTGAGGAGAGTTGGCGATGGAGCTAAATTGAACCTGATTAAGCACTAACAAAGCATATTTGAGGATTCTCGTATCATTGTGTAAAATGAGTTTTGGTTCGTGTGAGGGGTAAATTCCCCACCAATACCAATAGAAGAACATAAAACAGCAAGTCAAAACATGAGTGAAGGGGTGAGGGGTGTAAAAATGTGTTGCAGATTAAACCCACAATGAAAGTCCCTCCAAATCAGTGCCAAGGCTAATAATCCAAATTAACTCCACTAAGGCTCTCCTCACACTCCTACACCTGTCGGTCTAGCCAAGGCTCAGAGCCAAGCTACTATGCTGTAATGATTAAATGACCACAGGAGAGAAAATTACTCAGGAAGTTCTTTCACATTTTTTAAAATATAAAGCTATAGATATATTAGGGGTGGGGGGGGTGGTAAAGCATTAACTCATGATTAATTAAAAAAATATATATATATATGTCATTAATCATATGTTAACTCAGATCAATCACACCTTTTATTTCAACCACACACACACTTCTTTACCTTAACAGCGGTTGAATATCTGAAATGTGGTGTAGGTTGCTATAAGATCAGTGATCAGGTCAATGCTTATGCCTGTGTAAAGATAAGTGAGAAAACTCTGACTGGTCTGCTTGGCGGAAATACTGAATTTTGCTTCAAAAGTAACCCCAGTGGGACTTTATATATTTGGCGCCTGTGATTAATCGGGATTAATAAAAATTCCAAAGTATGATTAGTCTGATTATAAAAAAAAACGACTACTATTAACAAGTAGAGGTTATTTATGTACTTCAAATTATAAGACAAAAAAAAACAGTCTGTCTACGTCCAATAATTTTATTTGTCATAAGGACCGTGCTAAACCGTGTTTTGACTGGTACCTCATCTAGGAGCTGTTTGCCCGGGTGACCTTGCCCCAGACACACAAAACCCTCGACCTCAATAATTGTGACGGCTCAGGGAAGAGGGAATTCGTGACAGCATACAGTAGGCATACAAGGTGTGTGAAAAACATTCCAGGACTAGTGTCACAAAAAAATACACGTTAAACCTAAACTACAAACATACGACTTTCCCTTTCAATATGGGCCAGATGATCAACCAGCGAGTCTACAAAGAGATCCTGCTACTTCGTGGATTTCTATTGCGGTGTGGTCTGGATCGTAACACCCGTGAAAAAAAGAGGGATTACTCTATTATGTGCAACTACACAGGGAGCTTGGAGAGAAATCCGCAATAATGGACACATGACACAAGCTGTTTGCATATGAGGTTGCGAAAAGAATTCAACCTGCTTGAAAGCACTGCCAAATAGCATTGTAAAAAGGTTGAATCCGTTTATGGACATCAACTCCTTGCACGCAACTGCATGCCCAATTGGGGGGCATCAAAAAGTGAAAGAACCCATCAGGCAGCCTTTGTGTTAACGCAGAAATTGTAGAGGGCGCGAGGACACATTAGCGGATGTCACGTAACTCACCTTTCTACCCTGGAGTTTCAGCTTGATTTCAACTTTCCAGCAATCCAGATATGTGACGTGTCCTAGAAACTGCTGCATAGTAGCTTAGCCTGACCTCGATATTAACAGACAGGACACAATGATGGCTGCTGGCCAAACAGGAGAGCACGGTCAGAATTAACGTTGTTAAACGACTTGCCAACGGGACCCGGACACAGGCAACAGCTAAGAATGTGGAGTGGGGGTCCCATACACAGACCAATATTGGAAGAAGGAGTAGGCCAACCAAATAAGGCTCCAGGTATGGATCTTTGTAATATTATATTCTCCGGTGTGGACAAAAGGCAATCTGTGCATGCTTTTTTTTTAATAAATCCAAACCCAAAAAGAAGTAAATTTTCTGTCAATAAATTCCAAAAGCGGAGATATTTGTGTGTTTCACTTCTATCAACCCATAGACATAGTCCAACTGTCCAGGCCAGAGTGAGAAAGACATATGGCCACAGAGCCTTTGGGAAGTGTAAAGGCCAGACTCCGAAAGCAGCCAAAACAATCTTAGCTTACTTTCACTGAACTAACTAGCAAGGCCATTCATGTAGCATTAAATAGGGCATGCAGAGGGGGCAGTAGCCCTGCACATTAACATTTAGGTGTGTGCACAGTGTAATAGCAATGATTTATCACATCACTGCTGAAACTTTGACTATTATTCACTATCTGGCATGGCATACTGTAAATCCACAGACAAATGAAGTGTCATGTTGAGAAATCCTACAATGGAGCCGACTTGACAAACACAAAGGGTGAATGAATAGCTTATATTCTAATTAAACTCAAAATGTGTATGCGAGTACTTGGCCGAGCAGGAGCCCAAAAGAGTAAAGTAGGCAGTGATCTGGGCATATAATTTGCTCTCTTCACACTAAACGGATTAATCTCAAACTCTTGGGCAACAGTTCTTAGTCACTCACATACTGTATACAGGTATACTGGCACACGTTATCCCTCCTCCTCGACCATAAAATCCATTATTGGGAAATAGGGATTTAAATAATGTTAACTGATTATTTAATACATTTCCTTGAGGGGAATTTAGATTCTTGACGGCACGATAGCCGACTGGTTAGTCCGTCTGGCTCACAGTTCTGAGGACTGGGGTTCAATCCGGAGTTTGTGTGGAGTTTGCATGTTCTCCCCGCGCCTGCATGGGTTTTCTCCGGGCACTCCGGTTTCCTCTCACATCCCAAAAACATGCATGGTAGGTTAATTGAAGACTCTAAATTGCCCGTAGGTGTGATTGTGAGTGCGAATGATTGTTCGTTTATAAGTGCCCTGCGATTGGCTGGCAACCAGTTCAGGGTGTACCCCGCCTCCTGCCCGATGATAGCTGGGATAGGCTCCAGCACGGCCGCGACCCTAGTGAGGAGAAGCGGCTCAGAAAATGGATGGATGGATGGATGGATGGATGGAAATTTGATTCTTATGAGGTCTTACTAGTAAAATAACGTCCTCTGCTCTTCACAAAGATTAGACCCAAATTCATTTTCCTTCTCTTCTAGTCTGACCATATTCCCAATTATTTCAATTTAAATGTAATAGGTTCTCTCTAAATAAACCCATTAGGTTAAATGAAACTGCTGCCAATATTGTTGGATCTGTAAATACAAGATGGATCGTGTTTCAGAAGTCATTTTCATGACGTCCCTATAACAATTTTTAATTTGTTATGGGGCCCCAAAGAAAATAGAAAGACACTTTTAAAACCAGCAAATGTGTCATATACTGCCCTGCAGTTCCACTATAGTAGCCTGGAGGGCTCTTTGCGTCCTCTCTCTCTCTGTTTTCAGCACCTGTCTCCAATCAGCCTCATCACCACCGGTATTTAAGCCTGCCTGTTCCAGGAAATCCTCTCCAAAGTATCGCAGCCTCTCCTAGCGGTACCACGGCCCACCATACTCAAGTAAGCCACTTAACTCCTCGTTCCCTTGTTAACTCTTGTGTCTCCTCGTTCCCAGTGCTCCCCTGTGTTCCTCACCCACGTCATTCCTGCCACCAAGCTAGCCGCCTGTTTTGTCCTCTGCCTGCCAGCTGTCCACGCCGCCGCCTGCCAACACATCCAGGACCACCTCCATAACCTTTCCTCAATCAACTGTTCATCAGTTTACATCTGCCTCCGCCTGCTCTTGGGTCCAGCTACTCCCCACACGTGACAAAATCTTTTTATTTGAAAAGGGGCCACTTCCATCTGAGTGTCTTTGCCACACTCACCCTAATAATCTCACAAGCCAAACGCGCAACTATAACAAAGCTATACAGTGCATACATTCAAATCAATTTAAGCGCTAGTGACATTTAAGTCATAGTTTAGCAATCAAATGACACAAGAAAGTCACATGACCTCACACGTCTTCCATTGGGCTTCCCGGACATAGGTATTAACACTAGCTAAAGCTGCCCTGCTCATCGTCGTGCCTAAATGGCCACCATGTTGGGAAGGTCGTCGTTACCATGAAGGCAACGGCACGCTACTCACAAAACAAAAACAACAGCTTTCATGTATTGTGGTATTTGTCTGGCATCGTCTGCCCAAACGTGGATATTTCAGCTCACTTATAACTAGAAAAAAACACAGTGCAGTTGATTGCCAATGTTTTGAGGACAATGTTTGGCTACTCTACATACCTATGGAGCGGAAATCCTCTATTACACTTACGTTTAAGCAACATTGTTGCTCATCAGATCAGCCAGTGTGGTATTTGTTGCACTGGTCTTTTTGTATTCTCACATTGAGGTGCTGCGGGTCGTGAGCACCTCAAGAAATGTAACACTATATTGTAAAATATGAATATAAAAATAAAATAAAGCAATAAAATACAAAGTAAAGAAATAAGCTGGTTGTATAGCGACGCGGGCAAGTAAGTGACGTCAGAAGTCCGGAGTCAGTCATTATTATGCTCCTATTTTTTCCACTTCACTCAAGCAGCAACATATCTGAAGCTTGTTTGTCATTGAAATCTTGGCTCAAAACACAAAGCAAAAAAACAAAACAAAATAAATAAATTAAAAAATAATAATAATAAATAAATGTATCATGAGTAACACTGTACACAAATGGCCCTGGAGAATTTCTTTACTCAAGACTTCATTAGAAAAGGTGATTCACATGTGCCACTCTGATGTGGGTACTTCAGCCATCATGGTGTGCTGTATTTTAACATATCGTCAGTGTCCGATGACAATATTCATATCCCCCCCCCCCCACTTTCTTTCCCAAAGCAATACAAAACAGCAGGGGAGTTCATTAAAAAGCACACCACAAACGGCTGTTATTAGATAAACCAGAAACTAAGATGTTTTTTCAACCATTTCTGGAAGTACAAAACTCATAATTTATACATCTACGTAATTATTTTGTCACTGTTTACAAATACCAACCCCAATCATCGATTGAAGGTTTTTCACCGAGAGGCTAGAGGCTAAAGGCTTGAGGCTGAAGGCTAATGGCTTGTTGAAATGTCCTAAAACTGCACACAAATAAAAGGAAGAAAACGGAAAGATGCCTGGTCATTTGAATGAATTCCAGTGAAAACCTCTGGGTAGACGATTCTATCACTTCCATGTGGGAATATTGCATAGCAGAATTTGAGGAGCTTGACAAATATTATCATAGAATTTAGTGTTCCCACCACGGAAATTCCCTGGTTATAGCAGATAATTATAGTTTACAATATTATGAAAAGAACAAGCATTATCGAAAGAAATCAGGTGGGTGGGATTTTTTTTAATTTCCTAACCACATCAAGTTAAAAAAATAAGCAACATTGTGTAAGATGTATTGCACATTGTGTTTTTAAAGTGGAGAGAATATTGCACACAGCCGCCGTGCACATTAAGAAGGACACTGCAAATACTAAGAAGAGCAGGACAAAACTTTTAAACAATCCCCACATGCTGCCATGTTTCACGCATGTCCATAGTTCATATTTGACAGACTGTTTGTGTGTATGTTTTCAACTGTATATGTATGTAACATGTTAAATAAATTATATTTCTCCTCATTATTTTGTGGAAGACAACAAAATGTGGCTGAAAATGCATTGCAAGTCTGGTTTCAATTTAGGAGGCTGCATTAGACAGGCCAAAAAAAGGGGGGACGAATTGTATACCTTTAATTGTACAGGTGAGTGGGGTTTACCCACGACACTTCAAGTTCACGTAGACGACTATTTTTTACCTGATTATGTATTATTATAAGCAACCACAGCCATTCATTGCAAACAGCGAATGTGAGGTGGCAGACATTCCCCTGAACTTGGTCATCACATCCATTACATCATGGAGTACAGTGCATATGACTAATTCCACTGATTTATCCATGCTTTGCATTCCAAGTTGAAGAACTGTAGGGACGGCATGCAGCTTTCACATAAGAAGGCAGAGGGTGATAGACTGTCTGTGATGAGAATCAAATCTCAAAATATGACTACTTATTATATAGGAAAGTCTACCGTCTGTACCTCCGGAGAACATCACTTCCCAACGCATGTTCTCCCCACCACTTTGAAACTGAAAACAGGTCAGGCTTTTATTTTAGTTGAAGGAATCGAAAGGGATAAATTCAACAGCAGTGTCAACACTGGGCCTGAAAATATAGACAAGCATGTGTAGTAAACCCCCTAGCATAGAGTGGGACCGAAATGACTTGGAACCCATACTGGATCAAAGACAACAGGAGCTAGAGGCAGAGACGAATGTGGGATTCCTTGAGGGGGCCAGCAAAGACGCTTTTAATCGCTCTATACCTCCCTGTATTCAGCCTCAGCAGCTGATGGAGACAAAAGTAGTTTAAGACACCATGGGCTGAGACCCACAAGAACAGATTATGATGGAACTGAAAGGGTGAGAAGATGAGGGGGAGGACTGCACACATGAGTTTTCAACACAAAGACATAGATAGATACGAGTGTGGTGCTGGCTTCAGTCATGCTGGAGCCCTGTCTTTCATTAATGCAGAGAAACCAGATTAGGCAATTGGCAGTCTTTCAACATATTTTTGTTGTTGCCATAGACATAATATGCAGTTTACTTTAGGGGGTGGGTTCTTGATTTGCTATGCACTGCTTAAGATAGTCATATCCTGTCTCAAACAGCTGGTTCCAGACTGTCAACCCAGCAGTGAGCAGTTTCAAAGAGGAGAAACATGCAAAAAGCAGGCATTTGGAATTGGTGTCAGACTAAATTTGGCTATCTGTGTTGGCTACAGTCAGTCAGCCAAATGATTTTGCTGTGCTGTAATATACTTTCTAAATCCCTGTGGTGCATCCAGGGTGGTTTATTTGTGAGCGGTGTACTATATAGCGTGAGTGACAAGAAACAACGGCTTAACGGGCTCAGACTCAGTTATATTGAGACAAGAAATTAGTTGAGGCCAATTTGAGTTCTGACCATTCTTGCCTGAAACATTTAAGTGGACAGTTTTAAGGATTACTTTGTATTAATGCAAAACAGAACTAAATGTTTAGACAGTCGACTATTAATTTTAGGTAGTGTAAATGACACTATCTCAGCAAACAGCCATCAACAATACCGAGCCTATGAATGACCCCCTTCCCCCCCCCCCACACACACACAGTATAAAATTACCAATAATTTTAAGCACGACTCTATTGTCTATTATAGATATGTCTAAAAAAAAATCCTCTCAAAATTTACTATGATAGAATATGTATCCACACACACACTTTCTACAGCACCAATGAACGGCAGGCCATATAGCGTATATACAGTACACATAGTTTATACTAGAGCTACAAACGAATGAGCGAGTCCACTTGAAAAAAAACTAATCCCGAATGACAATTTTCACATTCGTATGAAAAGGTATTTTATTCTGACAAGCGCTGCAATGCTTTGTTTACTTCCGCTGCCATTTTGACTTACTGCACATTTGCATGTGCAAAGTTGTGGCCAGTGTTGTACCCGATCACGTGGATTCCTTTTTGCATAATTTGCACAAAAACACGCTGATCAAGGCTTCCATCAGCTAATTTTTTGTTTGTTTGTTTTTTGCATGAAATTTGCCTCTCATCAGTCTTGCCAATGCAGTTTAATCCAGTTCCTCCATTTTGGTAGCCAAGCTCTGACGTGTGTGTCAGTGTAATCGCTGTAGCAGGAAATCATTCCTTCCGCGTTGTGTGGTAGATACGAATAACCCTTAAACCTAATTTGACCCCAGCCATGATTTGCGAGACTAAACTTACTTCAGTAATGCATAGCAGGTAAAGTTCTGGTGGATTTTTCCTGCTCAATTCTCAAAAGAGGATGAGTGTATCTATTAGGATATCATATTAAAATACCTAGTGCTAGCTACCTACTTCAGTAATGCATTACCTTGTACTGGAGCAGCACTGCCAAGGTTGGGTCTTATCACATAAACTGAATCACTAACACTCTTATGATAAATACAAAATTGTCCTACCTCAAAGACTCTAAAGACCTTCATGATGATGGTGATACTAAACACAAAAAAATTCAAACGTGAAGACCAAACTGTTCCATAAAACACGTTTGTATTTCTTATGACAATCAAAGGGAGTAATGAACATGCAAAGACCTATTAAAAACTCCAAACAAGTGATTTAATCAAAACTTCAGTTGACAGAGTTAGAAGTGAAGACTATGAAGGATACTGCCCTCCAAAAGTATTGGAACAGTGAGGCCAATTCATTATTTTTGCTGTCGACAAAAGACATTTGGGTTTACTTTAAAATATGAGTATGAGACGAGAAACATTTCATCTTATTTATAGTATTTACATCTACATCATATAAACATTTTAGAAGATACCACCTTGTGTTTGAACCCACACATTGGTCATCTGAGCAAAAGTAAAGGAACATGTTGTTTAGGTGTGTCCTATTACATATTGATTATTCAAACAATAAATTACGCTGAATGTTTAAGCTTAGTGTCAGGTCCCGTTTTATCTGTGATGAGTACATTTATAGTTAGAGGTGTAACCAACATGAAAACTAGACAGCTGTCCATGGTTGAAAATTAAGCAATTGTGAAGCTGATGCAAGATGGAAAATTAATTTGAAGGGATTTCACAATCATTGGCCATAACTAGTACAACTATACAGTTATTGAACAGGTACATCTACGGAAACATTGGCAGTTGATGACAGAAGCACTCTAAGAGATGTAAAACAAGGCCCCAAAACTTTTGCACACTCTACAGGGCAAGAGTGAAGGTATCACAATCAACTATTTGCAGACAACTTAATGAACAAAAGTAAAAACAGCGTTTTGTGGACTGATGAGACAAACAACTTTTATCAAAGTAATGGAAAGGAAATTTAACATTGCATTAGGATGATTGGACGATGGAAGAAAGTCTTTGAAGATGTTTAGGGTGTATAACGCCAGGAAGGAATAATCAACCAAATGACGAAAGTATAATGGACTATATCATCAGAGCAGAGACCGCCTTCACAGCACAGCGGAATGCAGGTGAGACGTTGGAAGATGGTCAGTTTATAGCTATGGTCTTCAAGGGACCGCCAGAGAGTTGTAAACCATTCGCAATACATGTGGCATACACAGATTACGTTTGACAGAATTAAAAACTAAGCTACAAAGTCTTGAAAAGGCGATAAACGCAGCTAAGTCAAGCAACACTGTAATCAAAACTCAGGGGAGAGCCGGACGCCGTCCCGTCAAATGCACGTGAACGGAACAAAGAAGACACAGAGATTATGCACTTCAAATATGGCATCAAAGGCCACCGTGTGAAAGCATGTCGACAGAAGACATGGTGTAGTCATCGCAGAAGTGACACACACACACACACAAAGACGGCACATGCAGGCGAAAGGACAAGAATAGACAGGAAGGTGTGAGTAAAATCTGAGAAAATGGCAACGCTGACTTTGAGATCAAGATGAGAGATGGACAGATTAGTAACAGAGATCCTGGGCAAGAATTTCAGACGGGCTGTCCAAAAGGATGTCAAATTAAATATTAAGTCCCTATTTGGAGTCTATTTCACCTAAAAATATTGTTGTTCAGTTATAAATAATGCTATTTAAGTGGCGTAGCCTTTCCAGATTTAAATACCTGGAAACTGTTTATCTTAAAAAACTTGTCATTTATGTACGGTGGCCTGGAAGTGCAAAACAATATAAATTGTGAAACACTTTGACATTTCATCAAAAAAAAAAAAAACCACTTTTACATTTCAGAAAACACATTAACAACAGCAGAAAGACTCTTACAAAAGAAAAAACAAATTGCAAAGGACGAAACACCCGGAAAGGGAACGTCCCATTTCACAGACATTCTTAGAAATCCCACACCCTTTCTCGGCCAGATCCGCCCTGCTTCAACATGATTGGCTCATGCATCGCGGGAAGGCTAGGCTACGCAGCTGTAACAAGATGTCCATCCCAAATATAATGAAAAAAACAAAAACAAAAACGTTTATGATGGTTAGGTTTAGGACTAGGGTTGGGGTTAAGGCAGTTTAGGATGAGTTAAGGTTAGGATTGTGGTGGTTAAAGCTGGCGCACCCCGAGCACCGCCGCCGAACCCGGCTGAACTATGGCGCAGTGTGCGTGGTTTGGCAACTGTTTCCTTGAGCGGCCGATTGGTCGGCCACTGGTTTTGACGCGATTCAAAATTATAATCTCTGTTGCACAGCGTCTTCACGTCCCACTTTATATCCACTCAAAATGCACAGAAGCTTTCCCCTACGGTGAAAATGCATTTCCGGGTTTGCGAGCCGTGCCGCCGCGTAGCCTCGTAAAGCATCAAATGTTGTTTAACATCAATGCTAAACTATATTCATAATGTATAATGTGCATGTCGATGAAAAAGCATAGCTTGTGAGCAAAATGTATGCAAGGTAGATCCCTCGCTCGGTACGTTAAAAAAATGTATGGAGCCGGAAGCTTCCTTGCAAATATCCACATTTTCCCTATAATTCTCAATTCTTCTTAATGTAAAAGTGTTTTGGCTTTTGTTAATTTGTTTGCTGAAATGTAAAAGTGTTACACAATTTCTTGTATTGTTTGGCACTTCCACGCCACCGTATTTATGCGTGTTTGAAAGAAATGAAAAAATGATTCAGAGGAAAATGATCACGCTTGTGGCTGGTGAAAAGGCGCCAACTTGGGACGGCAGTTTTGCAACCAGAGCACGGTGCTGATTCGTGTCATGAACATAAGTTTGTATACACAGCATTAGTTTTCGGCCAATTAACATGACCACACTGTGAACGAGTCCCCCATTTTTACAATTTCCACTAAGCTGTCGCAAGTAGAGTTAGGCATAATAATCGATTATTCGATTACCAGAATGTTAAGAAATGATACATTTTGTGAAAGTTTTTTTTTTTTTTTTGAAGAAGAAATTGAGGTAAATTAAGTGCACCACTTGGCTGCAACAGGCAAATGCATTTTCTATTCCATTCCAACTAGTTTGGCATGCAAAGAACAACAACATGACGTCAACTGTGGGAAGTTGAGCTATGTCCGATTGTCAATACAGACCTCTGTAATGGTACTTAAGTGAGGCGAGTGGCTGTATTAGTTGTTACAGCCATTAGTGGCTGTAACAATAATGATAATAAGTTGATATGAAAATAATATTTAAAAAAAGATTTATTGGTTAATCAATCCATCAGTAATTTCACTAATTAATCAATAAAAAACATTTGGGCAAATGCTCATCCCTAGTCATGAGCACTTCCATGTTCATTCACAAGAACTTCCTTACAGTATTACTGTATTATATTTTGTTATTCTCCACACACACTGGAGGTCACTTGTCTTCTGGTCACGGTAAAATAGGCGGAAAAGACAACTTGCATATACCATAGTTATGTCCCAGCTGGGCAAAACTCCTGGCTTTCAACCACAACAGAAGACCAATGCACAGGGAGCCACAGCAGCACATCAAAAAGCCTCCCACACATAAAGCCCTGCATTGATGAATGCGCTGGCATCATCTCCGCCACATTCATTTTCTGACAGTGTCCCTTTATATCTACTGCCAGCTCTTAAAGAGGGGAGGAAAACATTTTCCTGTCTTTATTTGCTAGCCTCTTTGAGAGGTCTTCTCGCATGACCTTCAAATAAATTATCTTGAACAACCAGTACCGTATGCAGACAAGGTGAATGTTTTACACACACACATAGATACATATACACACGCATATATTATGAAGCTACAGTTACTTTGAAATCAGAACAAGTTGGAGTTGACCAACATCATAGAACAGATTGTGTTGGATTTTGGAGGTCACAAAACTAAACCAAATCCAATTTCTTGATAATTAAGGGATAAGATACTAAACAGTTGCCTGCAGGTTTCATGGAAGAATTTGTGTTATTTATTTATCTAAAAATAACAATTTCACTCATATCATGCAAAATTCTAGCATAATTCAACCTTGGAACCCTGCCAGGGGGGGGGGGGGAATGGCAGTTTTAGCACCACTCAAGTTACAGTACGCATTTGATATTTTTAGGTTGTTGCAATGTCGCGCTCTACAGCAAAAGAATACTATCTATGAATGAATAAAGTGTTGACGTAATTGATTATTTCCTCTACTTAGTCCTTCACACTCAACAGGAGAAATTCATTAATCCTCAACAATTGTAATTGCTTGGAAATTGGTGTTTTTCTTCTTCTATAGCTGATGTTGCCCTTCCAAATCACAATTCCACCTGCTGTGAGTGCTGAGGAAAACTTTATTGTTGGGCTGGCCACATACAGGGAGCCAAAATCAACGTAGAGCTTATTTAAGTGCCTGCATCTTAATTAGGTTCACAAATATCTGCAAACAGTTGAAACTTTTGGGGTTTCTTCAGTCTAGACCAACTGCAGTCTGCTACTGTTCCCCCTTTGAAGTGTAGCTTGTAGATCTTTGATTTGTGAGTAGTTTGCTTCATTGAAGTAATTGTTAATTTTTTAATTAGATCAAATTAAGTTCCACTTAATTTACCAAACAAATAGCAGAGCAGCATAATACCAGTTATTTATTGTGATTTTTTTTTCTGTGGTAATGTAGTTGGTTGACACTTAACTATTACAAAAAGTGCATTACAGCGCCAGAACATTAATTATGAACTTTAAAGCCATATATATATATTTCTGCTATTTTTATCCTCTGAGGGAATATTCATACATGACACCACACAAATAATTACTTCGCACATGTAAGAATGCAGGCAACAGTGGCTCAAGAAGGCACCCTGGAGATATTGTGGAATTCAATGCCTTGCTCCAAAATTCCTCATCTGACGATGAGGAATTTCCGCCACTAAAAAAAGCTTATATTACGATGGCAAGAAATACGCTGTCAAAATGTGACTCCAGAGTGGATGAGAGTCCAACCCCTCTCGAGAGGACTGGTACCAGAGCCCAAGCTGTGTGTGGTGGCGAGTCTGACTATATCTCGTCGGAACTTCTCGACATCACACACCAGCTCGGGCTCCTTCCCTCCCAGAGAGGTGACATTCCACGTCCTTAGAACCAGCTTCTGTAGCCGGGGAACGGATCGCCAAGGTCCCCGCCTTCGGCCACCGCCCAGCTCGCACTGCACCCGACTATGGCCCATCCCACAGGTGGTGAGCCCATGGGAAGGGGGACCCACGTTACCCTTTTGGGCTGTGCCCGGCCGGGCCCCATGGGTGCAGGCCTGGCCACCAGGCGCTCGCCTTCAAGCCCCACCTCCAGGCCTGGCTCCAGAGGGGGGCCCCGGTGACCCGCTTCCGGGCAAGGCAAACCTCGATCCACTTATATTTTTCATCATAGAAGGACATTGGACTTCAGTGAGAAAGTATTTAGTAGTCCATTCTATATTAAACAGACAGCACCACTGTTGCCACTCAAACTTTAAGGTATTTCTGATTGTATTCCCTTATTAATTGAATTTTACCACAGTTCAATCATCACTATATTGGTCTATCTCAGACAAAGACCTGAGTTATATCCTTAGCAATAGGAGCAATGTGAAACAAGTGCCAAGACAACAGGGTTGTGCCACCTAGGTGGACCAACACGTAGCACGGCAGATTCAATTTCCCCCACAGATGCTAAGCGAATTACAAACCAAGCGCATCAAAGCGGAGACACAGATACCTGGTTTCGAACGCGGACGATAAGTGAATTACCAGCACAAGGCTGAGACAAAGCTGAGACAGACGTGGTTTCGCACCAGAACGCTAAATTAATTAACTTCCACCACCAGCCAGCCCGAAGAGGCTCACCAACAAAGACGTCTCCTTCCTGCTGTGTGCCATGACACCTGCCCAGCTGGGTTGGGACAATGGACGGGGTACTAGCGACGCCCAAAGGTGGCGGAAATGCACTGAAACTCTGGATTAACTAACCCCAATCTTCAATCTGGACTTGAATGTGATATAATATTGTGAGAACTTTACATGTCTGATGTCAAATCCATTCGTCAACTGAACCGGATGAAATGTTTCACTCAACACCACACAAATGCCACATCGCAAATATTACAGTGTTCTCAACAAACACATCCAATTGAAACATTCATTAGAGGGATTAAAGAGGACAGGCGCGTGAAAGCGGGAAAATTGTCTCGTTATCTGAAATCTTTTTCTTCCTCCTTTCCGCCAAAACCACCTGTTCCCCGTGCGGACCGGACCGGCCGAACACCCGGAAGCTCGACCTGCCTGCCTCAATCGTGTTCAAGACACGCAAATCCAACATTGTCTACTAAAATTACAGATTGTTGCATATTTGGGTTCAAATTAACAAGAACAGGAATCCCCAGGTATAGGCATTGTCACTACACGCTCATCCCACCTTCACATCACAAGTCAGTTTCCTTTGCCAATGTTTGTCTGTCCTTTGTTTATTTAGTGGGTTTTTTTCTGTATTGCTTCCCTGTAGATTCCCCATGTTGGATCATTACATTTCCCAGAAAATTCACTACCTGCATTGTTGTGTGTGTTTGGGTTCAAGGGGGAAAAAAAATCTCTGGTCGTCTAGCAACCTTCAAATTACGAGACTGAGGATAAAAGGTTTGTCGTCACTTTGTCCTGAAGTTTTATACATCTAAAAAGTGACGTGGTGCCCCTTTCTAGATAAAATAGCTTGATTTATAACACTGTAATTAAAAATTATGCTAAACCGGAAGTAACGCAGGCGTCGCTTCCATCTTATGCTTTTCTTCTAAATTAATTTTAAAAAATATTTAACTAATATATACTACAAGACTGTATACTCTAATATAGCAATACACAGTTCTAATCTTTTATTAATGCGTAGTTTCTGAAAATGCACAAGTACCACCGTCAATTCACCACATCTACAGTAAATAGCAAATTATTCCTCCCAACTGTAGGGGAAGCTACTGAGCAAAAACCATGTTAAAACCGTTACTTCAACATCCATATGCAAGAAGAGTGGGACAAAGGGCATTTAATGCTCCACCAAGGACAGGTCACCTGAGAGCTGACCCCACATCTGACAACTAAAAAGCCAGATGGTCAAGCCATTCCGCTAGAATGCCTCAGACATTCTGTCAATGTGCTTGTTCCACAAAAAAAAAAAAAAAAAAAAAAAAAAATAATCATTCTTGTTTGTCCTTTTTTACATGATATAGCTGTTAACCTGAACTTTCAACAGCCGTACACCAATGATGGGAGTGTGGAAGGGAATGAGAAGTGAAGAATTGAGTATAATGTCACACTTAGAAAAAGACCTAATTTGAATTGACTGATTGTGAGGACTCAGAAATCAGTAAAGGATCACATAAAAATGCAAACTGTCAAGTCAGCCAGGCATGATGCCTGAAAATGTGTGTTTTTTTTTTGGTTTTTTTTTCCAAAGGAACATTGGAGTAGCCATGCACTGTAGGCTCACCACCCATAAACAAGCCATCAGTGCAATATTAAAAGCAACAGAAAACCTGCCCCACCCATTATTTCTGCACTCCAATCTGCATTACAGCTCAGTTAAGACATAAAATATCATTAAAAAGTTCAGATCCCCCCCACACCCACACACGTGTATGTATATTTATCTGATGTGTGTAGTCTATTCCCATGGGGATGCAAAGTGTGAATTACTGCAGACATGATAAAAGATGAGCAAAAAGACAGTTCCTATTAGTCTGTATATCAGAAGTTGTAGTCAATAGATACTGTCAACGTAACACGCTATGTACAGTATATTTAGCATTGCCAATATGTGCTTTCCCAGTGGAGGTGTACATATTCCACATAGGGACATGGTAGACATACAGGAGAGGAAACTCAATATTTGTTTCGTGTTGTGTGATATACAGAGCAACAATTACAGGCAAGGTGAAAGGCGCGGAAAATGGATTATCATGCAGTCAATGAAGCAAAACACAATATTTGAATGATGCTGAACTGGTACCCTTCCATTAAAGAAATAAAAGCACACAATGGTCGACTCATAACTGTCAAAATAACTGACAATTACAATGAAAATCCGGCATCGTTGTATTTTTCTGATTACCAGAATTATATTAATAAACAAACAAAACAAATAAAAGCTCTTGACAATAATGATGGTATGTTTATCTTCATATTTTGTTGCAAACCTTTCAAGAAATCACTGTAATCAAATGATTTTGAGACTTTTTTGTTCCTTTCGATAGGTATTTCGGCCCATTCCACATGAGCAAACTACTCCAGCTGTTTCAGATTTGAAGGGTGTCTTCTCCAGACTGCATGCTTCAGCTCTTGCCACACACAGTATGTTCAATAGGACTGAGATCATGGCTCAGAGGAGTCCACTTCAGAATAGTCCAATGTTTTGTTCCGTCATTTTTCTTGTTTTTAGCTGTATTTTGGGTCATTTTGCTTTTCGAGGACTCATAACCTGCTGCCTCATAACCTGCTGCCGTGACCACTAGATACAGTAAAAGTGAGTCTTTCTAAAAATTAAGAAAATTAAAAATGAGTCCACTAATTTCATCATGATAAGTCTTCTACTCTTCATCTGTCCTTTCAGTAAAAAAACAGTAAATGTTTAAAACAAGCCAAAGTATACGAAGCATAACGCGCATGAAAGGTTAATCCTTTGAATGTGGCAAACATTTGGCCTGCTGAAGTGATTTTTGCCATCTTTATTGAAGAAAAAGGTGCAGCATACCTCAGCTCACAACAGTAGTATACACAACCCAGGAGGTACACTGACAGCTCGCATGATATGACATCATGTATGATGATAATTCAAACTCCAAAAATAGTTTTGAGCTTTGGGGGTGTATTTTTTTATTTTTTTTTTAGCTTTTCGTCTCCAAATTGGGGCACTCAAACTTTAAGGTATTTCTGATTGTATTCCCTTATTAATTGAATTTTACCACAGTTCAATCATCACTATATTGGTCCTATCTCAGACAAAGACCTGAGTTATATCCTTAGCAATAGGAGCAATGTGAAACAAGTGCCAAGACAACAGGGTTGTGCCAGCATGGGCAGCCAAGGGGGTGTGCAGTGGGTGGGCCGGTGCGCTTGGAGGTGCATGTTAATCACTTTAGGATCAGGAGGCTGAGCGCTGCAGGTGTCAGACCCACAAAGGGCCATTCATGCTGGGCTGCTACTTATTTTCCATGACTGCCCAATATCACAAGCCACTTCAGTTTGGCACAAAACACATCTCGTCCATGATTAAATCACACAAATGTTCACATATGTGCACCATAACCAAAGTAATACACATGTATGTAAGCTATTATAAACTGGACAAAAATGGCATTTCAGAGAATATGACACTTACATCCAACCACAGACCATGTGTAACCACACCACCCAGGACCTCCACATCAAGCTTCTTGACCTCCAAAACCATCTCAAACGAGCTACTGAAACAATTGGTTTGCGTAAAGAATTTCTGATGTTGCAGCATGATCGTGCATAGCCCCACGTTGCAAGGATCTGTATACAATTCCTGGAAGTTGAAAACATCCCAATGCTTGCATGGCCAGCATATTCACTGGGCATGTCACCTGCCGAGTATGATTGAGATGCTTTGGATCGGCGCATACAAACAACAGCATATCCACTTCATGCCAATATCCAGCAACTTTGCACAGCCATGGAAGAGAATGGACTAACATTCCACAGTCACAATCAACATGATCAACTCCATGTGAAGGAGACATGTTGCACTGTGTGGTGGGCATCTTGATATGTCACACCAGCGAGGTGGTTGGATTATGTCGGAAAAGGAGAAGTGCTCACAAATACAGCTTGAGACAGATTTGTGAACAATATTTGAGACAAATTGGCCTTTTGTGTACATAGATCTTTGAGTTCAGCTCGTGAGAAATGGGCGCAATTGAGTTTGAATTTGAATTTTTGTTCAGTGTAGACGTGATATTCATTAAACCCAAGACTACCACTTTAAGTATTAAAGCGGCTCTAAGCCGATATCCGTTTTGCGCTTCTAAATACATTAAATATCTTTGAAAATAAGTGCGGAAAACATATGCGAAGACAACGGAATTCGAACGACTGGCGACTCGTACAAATCGGACTTCGACCACAAAAAAAAATAAAAATAAAAAATGCCTCAGAGTTCGACCAAATTCTCGGAGCCCGAACACCCGAGCAAAGTCGAACGCACGTTGAACGGGTAGCCGAGCCAAGCCGACCGAGACGAGCCACTGCCCGTTTCGAGTCGGGCAGTCATAGCGTGAACACTCTCATCACATTTGTGAGTGCTTCTCAAGATTATTTGTTTTATTTTTCCCAGTACAATTTTCTTAGCCATGGGCCCAAATAAAGAAAGAAGTGTTACCAGCAGCAAAGAAAAAGCAAAGTGGTGTGAACCACAGTGGATTTAAGGAAGGAGATAATCTCTAAGTATGAAAATGGTGTGCGTGTTACGGATCTTGCTAACCAGTATCGTATGGCGAAGTCGACAATTTCGACTGTCCTAAAGAATAAAGATGTAATAAAGGCAGCTAGTGTAGCCAAAGGAGTGACTAGCATTACAAAGCATTTTTCTCAAAGAGGGAAGGAAAGCTACTGCAGAGAGAGATCCGGTTGAGGTAAAGAGACAAGAGAAGGGGGAAAAAAAAGCCCAGAAGGAGAATTACCCAGTCAAATCATGGAGGGTGACTCCCCTTCTAAGGAGTCACCCTTCCTCCTTCCCTCCCTCCACATCCATCCACTGATGCCATCACACCGCAAACCAAAAAAAGCTAAATAATACACATTTAAGTTGATTTAAATTTTACAATTATTATGTTTACAATTAATATGCATGGTTTATTGTTTAAATACAGGGTGTCCATGTTTTTACATCAACAGGAATTTACTGTATTTGGAAGTTGGGAACGGATTAAACTCATTTGCATTATTTGCCATTACATGGCATTTTTTGGGCCTGCTTAGTGCTACTTTTAGTACTCAAGGGTGCAAGGCAAATAATATTTGCTCTAGATGAAATGACAAACGCATAATAGCTTTGCCGTAGTAATGATGCTGCTGCTCAACAATCCCCATGCAACCTCGCTAATAAAATGCTCCACTGAACATGAAACTATAAGGTGGGAATAACGGTAATATGATAAACATTATCGGTTGCTCACATTATGCGGCACGGTGAACAACTGGTTAGAGCGTCTGCCTCACAGTTCTGAGGACCGGGGTTCAATCCCCGGAACCTGTGTGGAGTTTGCATGTTCTCCCCGTGCCTGCGTGGGTTTTCTCCCGGCACTCTGGTTTCCTCCCCTTCCACCCTAGTGAGGAGAAGCAGCTCAGAAAATGGATGGATGGAGTTGCTCACATTATAGAGCATAATATTTATGGTGATATTTAAAGGGAGATTCTAATGGATAGTGTCTCCTTTAGAGCAGAGTAGAACAAGGTCAGAACTTCTCTAATGGGTCACAAACCATTAAATACCTGATGGAAATCCTCTAATATGAGTTGTGTTTTATTGTGACCTTCCCATTGATTTTTAATGTTTTGGTTAGTTTGTGCTGCTTGGTGACGCAGTGGTCATTAAAAAAATAAAATACAAAATTTAAAAAATGCATTGATATCAGTGTTTGATCAGCAATTATCTTTTGGTGTAGAATACATATACAGTGTTTCCCAACCATACATTTTAATTACCAATTTCTCTCCTCAGAAGTAGTCGTAGTTAATATTACATTAAAAAAATTGTTATTCAAGGGAAAAATAAGAAACAAGATGAAGCTCCAGATAGGTGAACAACAAATGCAGTGCAATTGCATGTTGTGATGAAATAGCATAAGTCTCAATTACATCCTCAAATTGTGGCTACGTGTACTCTCAAGTAGAAACCATGCGTCAGTTACAGATCTGCCTACCTTTTGGCTTTGACATGACCGTGTTTCAGACAGCATAGTCTTGGAAATGGCTTGAAAATGTCAAGCTCCCAAGTCATGGGGGGGGTGGGGGGGGGTGGGGGGGGGGGTCAACAATAATGACATTTCTGTAAAATTCCCCGAATTCCACTAGACAAATAAAGTCACGGGCAGTGTTGGGCAATAAGTGATTACATATAGCGACATTATGGAATTTAATCATAAAATGTATGTAATCCATTACATTACTGGGAGAGAATGTGTAATTAAATTACCTTTGCGCTAGGACATTTCCATGATTAGAATTTTCGTTACATTTGAAAAATAGCAGCTAAAACATTTTTTTTTTATAATCACTTCCTCCTCCTCAAGGTCATGTGCCATTCAGCCGTAGTCCCTAACCCTGACTAGTCTCCTAAAATTAACATTTCCCCTCATCCCTAAACCTAACATGAAAAAATAACCCCCCCAACCCTGTTTAACATTCACCCTTTCCCCAATACTAACCTCAACCACGACAAATAGAACATTTTGTCACGGGAAACGTTCTGTCTTTTTGATGGATGTGGCGACGGAAGAATTGAAATCTTGCTCCACGGATTCTTGGGAGAGAGCCGTGAAAATGAGGACAAAATGGACGACGAAGGATCGGAGGTCGCTCTGTCCTGAGACGCTTGGTAAAGCAGAGGAGGAGATTCATGGATTGATGAGGGAGCAGTCTATGGCTCATCATGTCTGCTGGGCAAATCAAGGAAAAGTGCAGCTTCTTCAGCCTATGGATCTACAACTTTTCCTGAAAATGTGAGGATAATGGACTTGTGTTGAGAGTTTACAGAACACAGTTCCGGTGGGGGGGTCGTCGGGTTGTACGGATGCCCAGGGATGTCCATAGGTCATAGGAGCGTTAGGAGGTCTGGGGGAGAACGAGATTCTTCGTCCTCTGGCATGTCCTCAACTGATCCGGACCCTGAACCTTCGGTGGGAAACTACGTTACCGTGACCGTGCGACAGGTATGGGGAAGGGTTGGAGCGTGTCACCTTCATAACATATTTTTCAAAATAGGACTATTAATATGTCTGAGACTTTGAAAATGTTTGTCTTACAGTTACACTTTTGAACACATAATTAAAGAACATTTACTTATCTGCGTTGTCATATGAAGTCATATGGTCTAAATTGTGCACATTAAGGTCAACATGGTAGAGTGGTTTGATTGGCTGACGACCAGTTCGGGGTGTACCCCGCCTCTCGCCCGAAGATAGCTGGGATAGGCTCCAGCACGCCCGTGACCCTAGTGAGAAGAAGCGGTACAGAAAACGGATGGATGGATGGGTATGGTGGTTTTTGACATGCTGTAAACATAACGCGACAAACATTTTTTATTCTGTATTACTTTTTAAACCAACCAACCCATGAGAGAAGGGTTTAAAAAAACATCAATTAATACAACATGCGACCATCAAAATACATATCGGCATGGTCTTACAGCTGTATGGCAAGTGCAACCTGTAACAGAGCGCTCCCAGTGTTCAGGCAGGTGTGTCAATGATAAGTGACACTGAGGGAGCCATTAGGAAACTATTAGTTCCACCTCCACCTGCAATGCATTATGAGATAGGAACAAAGAATAATTTGACACACAAGATAAAAGCGCCAAACTATGACAAACTATATTCCGTTCCCACTGTAACAGGGAAGTGTTAACTCATTCAATCAATAAACAGACTGCATCATGTCTGTCTCCACCCTAACACAAGCATGTGCAAGGCGTCCTCTCAAATAGAGGACTCTTTTGAATTTATATGGCACTTCTCTACAAACATTGCATCATAAAGGGCTTTTCCACAATAATAAATAGTCTAGAAACATGATGACACACACAGACACAAAAAGGGTGCCATAAGGGAGACGAAACGTCATGACAATTTTCAGATCCAAGACTGACAGGGGCTCCTGGAAAAGAGTATTTTCAATTTGTGGCATTGATGAGGAGGGGCCAGAAGGAATATGTTTTTCCCTGGCTGCACCCCTGCATACACAACACAGCAGTAGGACCGTATGACTGACAGTATGATGATAAACCTGTCAGGGAACACCACTGATGAGGAAACACTTGAGGCAGAGTCAACCTGACATGACTAAACAAGAGCAAAAGAACAAAGAACTGAGGAAAACGAATAAGAATATGAAATATCCATCCATCCATTTTCTGAGCCGCTCATCCTCACAAGGGTCGCGGGGGCGCTGGAGCCTATCCCAGCTATCATCGGGCAGGAGCCGGGGTACACCCTCAACTGGTTGCCAGCCAATCGCAGGGCACAGAATATGAAATACAACATATGTAAATCATAGAACTATCAACACAAGAAAGAAGAGATTGAAAACAATGTAAAATATCAACATTTAACCATAAGTTTTTTACAAATTAAATCACATAAATAAAAGCAGAAGGATCAAAAGCAATAAGAACAGACCAAGAGAGAATCAAAGGCAGTCTGATATAAAATATTTAACTAAATAAATACATTTACTGTAAATCCAACAGACAGGCTAATGAGGAATGTAGTTCTTGAGTTGCTTTTCAAAATATGAATATTCTGAGCAGCCCTGAGGTCGTTAGGAAAGCTATTCCTCAGTCGTCGGCTGTACTAACAGAAAGATGCCTCGCCGTGTGCTTTGGTTCTCATTTTACAAATTATTAAAAGGCCAGAATCATATGGCGAATAGAGGCACGATGATTCAGGCAGCCCAAGGCCATGCATTAAGACCATTTAAAAAAATAATAATAAAAGTATCTTAACTTCAAATTTATTCTGAAGTGTACAGGTAGCCGTTGCAGAGTCCGGGCTGCTGAATGCTTCTGTAATTGTAAATGTGGGTAAATTATTCTTTGGGGGACAGGGAAGCTCAGCATTACAGTCATCAGGCGTGCACATGTTCAAAATGGATGATTTAAGGCACAGGTGTCAAACCGTATACGGCCACCACCTCATTTTATGTGGCCCGCGAAAGCAAATCAAAATTGATCATTGTGTTCTGGTGTCATGCCATTGAAATATTTGCAAGCATTTTTTTGTTATCAATCCCCCTTTGAAAAGAAATGTAATAGTTGAACAACGTGTTTTTATAGGCTTCTGATTTCAAAACTGGTTATTCATCAATGTGTTGTGTATACTGTATGTAATTACTAGGCTTTACACGATCAGGATTTTTGGGTCCGATCACTGATCAGCGAGTTTAAAAAAAAAAAAAAAAAAAACGATAACCGATCACGCATCTGATTTTACTGTTTGACCAGTAAAATTATTGTTTCCTCCCACATGCCAAAAGCACGCATGGTAGGTTAAATCAAGACTCTAAATTGCCTGTAGGTGTGAACGTGAGTGTGAATGGTTGTTTGTTTATATGTGCCCTGCGATTGGCGGGCGACCAGTTCAGGGTGTACCCCGCCTCTCGCCCGAAGATAGCTGGGATAGGCACCGACACACCTTCGACCCTTGTGAGAATTAGCGGTACGGAAAATGGATGGATCAAACTATTTAGTTTGTTGAAACTGAAAAAGTAATCTCCAGTCCCAAATGCTGCACTTAAATCCAGGAGCACCAACTGGGGTGGTTTTAGTTTCCATACTGCCTGACAGGTCAATCATGACGAAGTACACTCAAGTGCAGTGGGGATGTAAAACCCACGCCGATTTTGGGTTTTGTTTTTATGAGCGATAACATCAGCAAAATGCCCAGTTGCGTCTGCAGTTGAGTAAATAACCATCCCAGACACTATTGGATAAAACTTCCACTCTGGTACATACTACATCATTATAAAATTATCATTTGGATCTGTTTTGCATAATGTGATGTATCCAAGAAAAATTGCCTGGATATGATTAATCGCTGAAATGTTCTTCCCTGACGTCCAACAGCTGTTAAGAATTTACTGAGGAAAAACTGAGAGGGGGGAAAAAAAAAAAAAAAAAAGAATGCATGTTATTCTTATTCAGTTTATGACGTACCATGAATGTTAATTCTGAAATATCATTGTCACGGTCCAAAAGAGGAAACTATGGAAAAAAAGTTCACAGTTGTGTGAGAAATGGTCTGTCATGTCATGTGAAGAGAATACCGCTTACATATCTTGAACTTGTACCATCTGCGCTTATGAATGCATTATGACAGCCACATACACGCACACACATGACGATGCTTGAAGTGTACAGTTCGAATGATGCTCAAATAAGGGAGTCATACCCTGATGGTGCCATGACTTGTCAGGGCATACTCGCATACGCACAAAGGATCTGACATTTACCAGCTTTTATTGTGCTACTCAAATATCAATGAGTAACTATAGTATGCCACAGAATTTTCTCAATAAATTTGCACATAAACAAAACCTAAAGATAGCCTCGAGTCCATTCAGTACCACGACAAAAATGACATTTTAACCTTAAGACAGGGTCAAGAGTAACAGAGGGCGAGGATGATGAAAAACAATTTTAACAAAATCCGCAGATTCTATTGGATTTCTGCCGTGGCTATTCACCTCGTCTGAGGTTCAGGAATATTTTAACAAGGCAAATTACAGTAATGCTTAGTCACATCTCTTATAAATTGAGGAAATATTCTCCCTAAAAAAAAAAAGATCAACCCCCTTCAATATGATCTTATTAATAACATGAATTGGCTTGTTTAAAAAAAAAAATGTTTAAATAAACTCTACAGCAAGCATCTACCTGAGAGTAACTTAACGTGGGTACTAATAATTACTTTTTTTTTGTTTGTTTGTTTGTTTAATTCCTTATTCTTATAATCATCAATAAACCCTGACAACTCACCATTTGTTCTGACTGACATACTATACAACAATTCAACGCAGGCTACAGCATCTGGGTGTTGACTGAGGCTCAAGAAGAACTGGTTGTCAATTAAGTGCTCAAGCACAATTAAGTTCATTGAATGCATGCATTCCTCCACTTGAAAGCTGGCTGTTTAAAAATAAAAAATAAAAAATGACGACAGTATGCAGATAACTTTATTTAGAGCATTCCCAAGACTTAGTCTTCGGTCGTTTGCGCATATTCGTCTGAATATGGCAGTACAAAAGAAAATTGAAAAAAAAGAAAGAAAGAAAACACCGACATAAGGTAATTAGAGGACGTTGCACCGTTAGGATCTCCATGGCAACTCCTTTAAACAGAAGAAGCGAAAACAATGTCATAGGAAAGGATGAGATGGCAACTCGCTCCAAACATTGAAACCATTACAGAAATGAGCCTACAAATAAATGTATTTTTAACGCAACTAATCGGGCAAAATAAAAAAAAAAAACAACAACAACAAAATGTCCTTCTTTGTTACATTAACGAGTAGGCATATGACAAAAAGCCGTACTACAGCTGATCAACGACGCATTATTGAATTGTCAATATAGTTCACAATTATTGCATTCGCAACACCCCCTCGTTATATTGAGTTGTAGTGAGGCGCAAGCTGCAACTTGGTGGTGCGAGCTCAAGAAGCACATGGATTTGCGCGACAATGCAATGTGCTACGTTGCTTTTACCTCAGTTTATCCAGTCCATCCTCCTTTTCGGACGCGATGAGAGCCTGCGAGATGATGAGCAGTAGTCCAGTGGTTGAATGAGCGTCTTTTTTTTTTTGGGGGGGGGGGGGTAGGGTGGGTAGGGGGGGGATGCAGTTTAGCTGCTTGCGGACCTTCTGTGTCAACCTCACTAATCTCAGATATTTGGTGCGTTCACTTGCCTTCGGTGTTCCGCAGTACTGGGGCGCACACACATTAAAAAAAACAAAAACAAAAAAAAAACACGACACTGTTCAACCACTGATTCAAAAGTTGCAATTAATGAGGGTAGAGCCCCGTTGTGTGAAAGGCAGCGCAGTCTCTATCCCGTCTCATCCAAAACAGACTTGTCGGATTTACTATACGGGGTCTACGCCCATCGCCACATAGCACAGTATTGGATAAATGTAAGATTGTAAAATATACTATATATTTATTTCTTTTTTTCTTCTTCATTTGGTAAAAAAATTACTCAATGCCATTGTAGAAAAACAACAATAAAATTGACACTTTTACCCCCTGGCAGCAGTGCTTTCATGATTTTCATTTTTTTCCTTTTATTTGAGGCCTCTATTCAATTTCTGGCCGGTGCCCAGCCAACAAAATCACCATCTTGTGTTTACTGTTGTATGATAGTTAACATATGCATAAATTTTTTTTTTTTTTAAATACATTAAAAAAAAATCCCAAAGTAAAAGGTCACCTGTGCTTGATAATATATATATATATATATATATATATATATATATATATATATATATATATATAGTGTGTGTGTGTGTGTGTGTGTGTGTGTGTCATGCTTCAAAAATGTGTAACAGGAATGTGATAGCTTCTGAAACCATCATACACGACTTCAAATGTAATTACACTGTACTGACTTTGTTTGGATAGTATCTCATTCTACCATTTCGTAATTCACAATTTCGCACACATTTTTTCCCAATAGCTGCTGTATAAATTTATTTTATTTTGGTAATGACAGGAATCGGAAATGCGTTATTTTTTTCACCTTAATGCCGTGGCTAAACTGGCCAAATCAGCGTCAACAGAGGACATTGAAAGAAGATACGCTCGTTTTATGTTCCGACATGTTAAAGACGGGCGAGATCTAGGACGTCAAACGAAACCGAGCCCGTCACACTCGACCCAGAGGGAGAGGGACGGAACAGTGAATAAATCGAGCTCCTCATTGGGAACGCTAAACTGTCACATGCGAGCAGTGGAGAAGCAGTATAAATATTACAATAACCACCCGAGCTGCTCGTGAAGATTACCACCTGTGAGTAACGATTTACGATACTTCTTTTGCAAAAAGGCACGACAGCTAAAGTTTGCTTTATTTTACTAAATCGCGTCCAGTAACAGACTCTAGTGTTGCTAATGATAGCTGGCGCTGTTGACCGTTCAAAAATTATAAAATAAAGCTATGAAAATATACGTGTAGCCTTGTATGTATTTGTACTGTGTGTGTTTAATATGTAGTCAACTGTATTTTTAGTGTAATGCTACTTTAATTGCCCGCGAAGAACGTTAAAACAATAAAACCTGTCTGTTTGTCGTGCTGGCTCTTGTTGCCATATTGTTCCACAGTTAAAAAACAAAACATACTGATAGTGGTTGGAGTTGAGCAGTTGAAATGAACGTGGTCATTTGTGTGCTCCGACAAGTCAATTCCTATCGACTAGGTTCACTATATTCCATGCAAGCAATTATATTGAAATGTTGCACGTTCAACACTTGATAAACTTTCATTCCGGTTCATTAACACACAGCCAAACCCTAAACCCAACCAGCCTGAACAAATGTTTGTTTCCTTTGGTGTTGTTTCCTTTCTGGCAGACATGACCAACTTTTGAAGACATATGTGGACTGTATAAAAGCCTGTCGCCAATCTCCCACAACATCCATGTGTATAATTTTTATTAAATTTGACCCCCGGCCTGCAAAAACTGCATACAGGTGATATTGCTTTTTTTTTGGTTTTTTTTTTTTAACTTGACATACCTATTACAATATCAAGGAAAAGACCATTTACACTCTGCTGCATATTTTTGTTGCACACCACAAAGAGAAGCAGACCACACACAGGCAGGCACGCAAGGAGAGATGGGGAAACGGTGGCCCCATTAGGCTATGCTAAGGTCATGGCCATCAGGGTACATCACAAAATTGGGATAAGTACACCTAATTATATTAAAACTAGTTATTCTGTTAACTCTTAAAATGCAAAAACTAACTTTGATTCCGATGTAAAGCAATGCCCAGTAGAACTAGAAATGATAGTTCCAAGTAAGCAGCGGTGGGGGGCACTTGACTTTGGTTAGGTGTTTATGAGACGCCACTTGACTTTGACTTAACAAGTCATGCTGTTTACATTTGACAATATGAACTTTCAGGAGAAACAAACAATCAGAGCTTGAAAATTTTTTTTACGTAGGTTATCTTATGTCGGTTTCCTGTTGACTTTCCAAGATATGGCAGATAATCATTTTGCTATGTGGAATAGCACTTTTCTTTTTTTCTGAAGTAGTTGGCTGGAGATGAATGCCTTTAAAGCTTGGTTCACACCAAGTTAAAAAATACGATATGTTCTAAATTAAATAGTTTTTACGGGAAATAAATTGAATCTTTATGTAATTATTGTTGAGCTGCAAGTTTTTGCTCACTTAACAAACTACTGTTTTATTTAGAAAAAATAAATTATTCTTTTTAATATTTATTTTAACTTAACACAATACACTTACTCATTTAGAAAATATTATATAATGTTGCTTAAAAATAAAAGATTGTGGTTAAATGAAAAAAGTGGTGGTTGTTGTTAAATACTCAGACATTTCAAAATAATAAATTTTAGAGCACTAAATGCAATACCATGAAACTGTTATTTATGCTCAAGGTTATCGCAATCTGACACCAGGAGTTAGCACTGGGTCATGGAACCTCTTAGCCAGTGTGGCTAAACCATGTAAATCTCTTCTAGCCACATTGCTGTAGTTAGCCGAGAAACCTAGTTTCGTGGTGGTTTATTTTAGTATGCAAGTTTGATGCCATCCAAAGATATGTAGCAAAGCTTCTTTACAACAGTGGTTACCAGGATTTGCCTGACCAATATGCAGTTACGGACATACGGGACTCAATTCCCGCCTGACTGGATGCGATATTTAGGCTACATGTATTTGACTGACATACACAAAAGATTTAATGAAAGTCTACAAGTCTCTTGAGACATGCAAATAAGTGTTAATCATTCAGTCATTGATTGGAAAATATTCAGATGATGAAGCGTATCTATACGTGACACGTGGAGTGTTTGCATATGTGGTAAGAGCAAAAATTTTTCAGGTACAATTCCCATTTGTAATTTATATCCAATAGTAGGCCTACTATAAAAGGTAAAATATGAGATGCAAGTTTTTAGCTAATGTGAGATTAATCTGTTGTTGCTTTTTGTGCCTAATATGAAAAATATAAACATTGAATAGGAACAATATGATCTCTGTATTATATTCCATAGGGATAATATGATATCAATATTATATTGTAAAACTAGTTAATATTAACTTATGCATCTTACTATTGTATAAAGTGCTGAAAGCAAACACAGTGGTTGTCAGTAGGTTCCACTTATCTCACTTAATGGAACCACGATCCAAAGGTTTTGATGAGGTTCAGGTTTTTTTTCGTATGTGGTAAAGCTCTTAGGCTGTAAGTACAGCCGATAACGCAGCACAACACTACCATTATTAATTAACAAAAGTAAATGTGAATAACCTGATGACTCCCGGTCGGCCATTAACTCAACAGTCACTTTTTCCCAACCAACACACACAATTTCATCCTCCCAAAATTCAAAGTTGTTTGCTGTTTTGCATGGCTTGGCATCTCAGAGGTTGGGATTGGTGCAGAAACCGACACAGTATTTGTGTGATCTTCCATTCTAGGTTCGCAATAATGGTCTTGAATTGCTAACGTATACTACCATGGCGCCACCGGCATTTCTAAACAATGCGTAACATTGGATGGACAAGCGATGTGATTCTTCCAAAACCAATCATATGCGTCACTGGCCTCTTGGAGAATTGTGGGATTGTTAAATTTACATACAAAATTTCTGGTTTGAAGCCAACTTTTATGCGAGTTTAGTTTTCCAGTGAACTTAAACTGGAGTGTCAATAAATGACTAAGCAAGCAACATTCACTCTTTGGGCCAATCCCAATTCTACCCCTTAGCCATTTCCCTTCGTCTTAGCCCTTGGTTTTGTGTGTGTATGAGAACAATGGGGTATTCCATTTCCTAGAGGAAGGGCTAAGACGAACGGGTGTATAGCCCTTGAAACCATGTGTGGTCGGGGAGCTCACTTGAAAGCGAGGGATATGGGACTTCGCCCCCGCTGTCAGGTAAAGAGCTTGCTTACAAGACGGTGGAC
Organism: Phycodurus eques; assembly: GCF_024500275.1. Lineage (NCBI taxonomy): Eukaryota > Metazoa > Chordata > Actinopteri > Syngnathiformes > Syngnathidae > Phycodurus > Phycodurus eques. Next base: position 27,827,404 of record NC_084527.1, read on the forward strand.
AGACAAGGAAGTACATAAATGTAAGTGAGCATAATTATTGATAGTCATACTAATGACAGTCATGTTTTTAATCAATGTAAAGATAAGCCATTTTTTGAAATGTTGGTTAAACGACTTATTATGACGAGCTTGCGTATCGCTAGTCATTTCACTACAATGTACTACATTTTATGAACAATTAGAAATAATTATTAGACAGCTAAGTCACATTCAGAAGCTATGTAACTAATGTAGCGTCGCTAATGTCGCTTCTGAGTATACCGTGACGGTCTCATTCCATATAGTTAAGCAGTAGCCTCATCACTCATGTAATGCAGTATCTCTTCTGCGTGATGCCATTAGCTGTGATTCCTTGGGAATATCCTTGTCTGATATCGGGTTTACTAAACACACATGAGGTCAACGTAATAAATAACCGGACACCTTTTCCTCCATAGGGATGCAACAAGGCAACTGTCTTCTACAACAGCGACACAACACTCTTGAATGACAAGCCCAGTGCCAAAATGACAACGGAGCCAAAATGCAATTTCTAAAGTTCCTTTTTGAGGAAGTTGAACAGAAACGACGAGACTGAAGCAAAAAATATATACATTTTCAGCTTTCCACTTAAAATATATGTATAAATATATATTTCATTTTGTTTGTTCTTAACATTATATTATTTCTATTTCTATTTCATAAGTACGGCAATTTCTCGTGTATAATGCGCACCCATGTATAATACGGAATGAAAGTGCAGGCTACACCTTTTTCATAACTTCTAGGGGGCGGTGCCATATTGGAATGAAAGTGTACAGCTTTATCATAACCTCTAAGTGGCGGTGGCATATTTTAATGAAAGTGTACACCTTTCTCATAACCTCTAGGTGGCGGTGGCGTATTGGAATGGAAGTGTACAGCTTTTTCGTAACCTCTAGATGGCGGCATACATTTATAAAATGGGAAGGTTTTTTTCCCCTATACCTATGTATAATGCGCACATTGACTTGACTTTTTTTTTGGGGGGGGTAATGTGCAATATACACGAGAAATTACGGTACTTATGATTATGTGCCGGCACGGTGAGTGACTGGTTAGCACAGCTGCCTCACACTTCTGGGGACCGGGGTTCACATCCCGGCCCCACCTGTGTGGAGTTTGCATGTTCTCCCCGTGCCTAGATGGGTTTTCTCCAAGCACTGCGGTTAACTCCCACAACCCAAAAACATGCGTTGTAGGTTGATTGAAGACTCTAAATTGCCCGTAGGTGTGAATGTGAGTGCGAATGGTTGTCAGTTTCTATGTTCCTTGCGATTGGCTGGCGACCTGTTCAGGGTGTACCTCGCCTCCCGCTCGAAGATAGCTGGGATAGGCTCCAGCAGCCCCGCGACCCTAGTGAGGATAAGCGGTAAAGATAATGGATGGATGGATGGATGATCATACGTTCGATGCGTTTCTTATACATATTTAAAAACTTTCAAAGAAAAAATCTGCAATGTCTAAATGTAAATAATCACACTACTACCGTATCATATGGAAGTTTTCCCAAATGTCAGTAACTGTATGTTCTGTAAAGAAGTGTGTCTCTTTGATAATTGCATGCTTATGTTTTACCTCAGCGCTGCAAATTGTGAGATGCCGTACTGCTTTTCACTGTTCCTGTGACAGTGACAATAAAGTTCTTTTGTCTTCGATTCTGTTTGATATTTTCTTTTTTAGGTGTTTACAAATGTTTGGTTATGTGCTTTGTGATGGTTTTTGGTGGTGTTATGTGCCCACGTTAGGCCATAAAGTTAGTTTGTCAAAATATGTTCCATCCATCCATCCATTTTCTGAGCCGCTTCTCCTCCTTCTATAAAAATTGTTTTTTTATAGTAGATAAAGATGAAATAATGGAAATGTATGCACCCTGTCACGTGGTAGAAACATTGATTATAAACATTTTTAAAATACTAGAAACTTCACATTTAAATAAAAAAAGCAATTTATAATAATAGTAACATTCATCTGACACAAGACGGCATCTTACAAGTGTAAACAATTTCGCTTCTGTCAACAACACAGCCAGCAGGGTTGCGGGAGGGGTGACAATGTGTTGTCCCAATTTCTAGGGCCATTTACCCTTTCATCTTGGCCCTTCAAACGAAGGGCTAAGGGGAAGGGTTAAGACCAAGAGGAAGGGCTAAGGGGTAGAATTGGGATTGGCCCTTACTGCTTGCAACCCGTTGTTGTGATCATGTGGACTCTGCATGCTGTCCGGGCGCCGCTGGATAAAAGTGCTGGAGCGGAGCATGGAACCGACTGCTTCTATAAGAGTAGCAAAATTAGACATTTTAGATCCAGTCCGATCCTATACTCGTGTTTTTGCTGACAACGGACCGATTTCCAATCTCAAAGATTGGATCGGGACACCCCTAGATATGGGTCCACCCTTTGCAGCTATAACAGCTACAACTCTTGTGGGTTGGGTTTCAACAAGGTTTAGGAGTTTATGGAAATATTTGCCCATTCTTCCAGGAGCATATTTGTGAGGTCACACACTGATGTTGAACTAAGACGGATAGGCTAACAGGTGAGGTTAGACTGGAATCCCGGTGGACCATGATGACATTGTGATCTGCAGTAAAAGCAGGGAGCAGTTGGAGGAACAGTTAGAAAGATTGAGGCATGCACTGGAAAGCAGAGGAATGATTAGCTGAAGTAAGACAGGATATATGTGCATGAATGAGAGGAGGTTGTAGGGGGAAGAGTGAGGCTACAGGTAGAAGAGATAGTGAGGGTGGAGGACATTAAATACTTTGGGTCAACAGTCCAGAGCAATGGTGAGTGTGGTCAGGAAGTGAAGAAACAGGGCCAAGCAAGTTGGAACGGGTGGAGGAAGGTGTCAGGTGTGTTATGTGACAGAAGAGTCTCTGCTCGGATGAAGGGGAAAGTTTATAAGACAGTGGTGAGGCCAACCATGATGTACGGATTAGAGACAGTGGCACTGAAGAGAGAACAGAAAGCAGAGCTGGAGGTGGCTGAAATTAAGATGTTGAGGTTCACTCTAGGAGTAACCAACTTGGATACAATTAGAAATGAGCTCATCAGAGGGGCAGCCAAGTTTAGATGTTTTAGAGACAAAGTTAGAGAAAGCAGACTTCGATGATTCGGACACATCCAGAGGAAAGAGAGGGAATATATTGGTAGAAGGGTGCTGAGGATGGAGCTGCAAGGGAAGAGAACTAGAGGAAGACCAAAGAGAAGGTTGATGGATGTCGTGAGGGAAGACATGAGAGTAGTTGGTGTTAGAGAAGATAGTGCAGGAGATAGGCTTACATTGAAAAGGATGACACGCTGTGGCGACCCCTAACAGGACAAGCCGAAAGGAAAAGAAGAAGACACACTGATGTTGAATGAGAAGGTCTGGCTCACTGTCCACTCAAAATAAACTCAAAGGTGTTCTATCGGGTTGAGGGCAGGACCCTGTGCAGGCTAGTCAACTTCATCCATACCAAATTCTTGATAGACCTTGCATTGTGCACAGGCTCTAAGACATGTTGGAACAGGAAGTGGTAATCCACTTTGACTATCCAAAATCTCTTGGTATGCTGAGGCATTCAGAGTTCCTTCCACTGGAGATCAGGGGCTAGAACTTTGGACATTTCCAACTTTGTGGGAACAGTTTAGAGATTCCTGTTCCAACATGACTGTGCATCAATGCACAAAACAAGATTCATAAAGACATGGATCAGAGAGTTTGATGTGGATGAATTTGACTGGCCTGCACAATCCTGACCTTAATCCGTTACAACACTTTTAGAGCGATGACTTGAAAACCAGGCTTTCTCGTCCAACATCAATGTGTAACCTCACAAATGCGCTTCTGGAAAAATGGTCTTAAATTCCCATAAACACACTCCTAAACCTTGTGTAGCCTTTCCAGAAGAGTTTAAGATGTTTTAAAGTGGTGCGATAAAGTGTTTGCCCCCTTCTTAATTGTATTTTTTTGCATGTTTGTGTTCATGACTCCACCACAAGAAAGAGACTAGGCAAAAATAGCCTGCATGACAGAGTTGCAAGACGAAAACCACTTCTGAGCAAAAAGAACATTTAAGACTTGTCTCAATTTTGCCAGAAGACATCTTGATGATCCCAAAGACTTTTGGGGAAGTACTCTGTGGTCTGACAAGGCAAACGTTGAACCTTTTAGAAGGTCTGTGTCCCATTACATCTGGCGTGAAAGTAACACCACATTTCAGAAAAAGGACATCATACCAACAGTAAAATATGGTGGTGGTAGTGTGATGGTCTGGGGCTGTTTTGCTGCTTCAGGACCTAGAAGACTTGCTGTGATAAATGGAACCATGAATTCTGCTTTCTATCAAAAAATCATGAAGGAGAATGTCCGGGCATTTCGTGACCTCAAGCTGAAACAAACTTGGGTTTTATTTATTTATTGTTGTTACTGCTAACACACACATCCACACACACACATACTCGTGGAAAAAAATATTAGTCTTCCCTTGTTCAGTTTCCTGTTCATTTTTAATCCCTGGTATAACTAAAGGTACATTTGTTTGGAAAAATAAAATGATGACAACCAAAATAGCTCATAAAAGTTTGCTTTAAGATCTGATATCTAGCTATTTTCCATGGTTTTCTTGGTAGTAACCATAATCACTGACTGTGAATACAAGTTACAAGTTAAGCTTTAACATGTATAATAGAAAAAGGTATTATGGTATCAAATGTTTGTCATGTTCCTCAGGTAATATACCTTCAGTGGCACGACGCATTAATATGAACAAGAAATTGAAGAAAGAAGAAACAAGGGTGGTCTAATATTTTCTTTTTCATGACTGTATATACTTTTCACACAATATACACTCACAGGCCACTTCATTAGGTACACATGCATACCGGTAGTCTGATTTGATATTGAATCAAGAGTAAATGTGAGCCTGAACAGGACATTCTTTTCAAAATGGAAGGCTAGATAGATGGCTGATGTTTTCAGTGGTGTTGAACTCCTAACTGTTGAATAGCACACCTCAATCTTACATTTCACCCGTTTACAACCCCAATTCCAATGAAGTTGGGACATTGTGTTAAACATAAATAAAAACAGAATACAATTATTTGCAAATCATGTTCAACCTATATTTAATTGAATACACTACAAAGACAAGCTATCTAATGTTCAAACTGATCAACTATAATGTCTTCAGCAAATAATCATTAACTTAAAATTTTATGGCTGCAACACATTCCAAAAAAGCTGGGACAGTGTCATGTTTACCACTGTGTTACATCACCTTTTCTTTTAACAACATTCAATAAACGTTTGGGAACTGAGGACAATAATTGTTGAAGCTTTGAAGGTGGAATTATTTCCCATTCTTGCTTGATGTACAGCTTCAGCTGTTCAACAGTCCGGGTCTCCGTTGTCGTATTTTATGCTTCATAATGCGCCACACATTTTCAATGGGAGACAGGTCGGGACTGCAGGCAAGCCTGTCTAGTACCTGCACTCTTTTAGTACAAAGCCACGCTGTTGTAACACGTGCAGAATGTGGTTTGGCATTGTCTTGCTGAAACAAGCAGGTGCGTTCATTAAAAGACGTTGCTTGGATGGCAGCATATGTTTCTCCAAAACCTGTATGTACCTTTTAGCATTAATGGTGCCTTCACAGATGTGTAAGTTACCCATGCCATTGGCACTAACACAGGCCCATACCATCACAAATGCTGGCTTTTGAACTTTGCGTCCATAACAGTCCAGATAGTTCTTTTCCTCTTTGGCCCAGAGGACACGACGTCCACAATTTCC